>NW_003546431.1:103611-109833 GCF_000090795.2 Amphimedon queenslandica | reverse complement strand
CCAGTCTGGTCAGTGTACATATATATCAACACATGATCTTGTATTTATATCTGAACAAGTGGCCAGAGGAATGTACCATTTAACTAGAAAAGGACATGAGAATCTATAGTAAAGAGGATTAAGTTGGGACAATGGTTGGGATACAATAGAAGAGGGAGGAGGAGACAAAGTTTATCTGATGTGGTAAGAGTAAAGGAGTGGATTTATGTTGTATACAACGTTTTAGCTAATTCTGATCAAAAGTAGATTTTATATGAATTTTTAAAAGGTGAGAAATATCCAATTTATAATTTTTTCTAATACATGTAAATGTTTTTACTTAATAATTTTATGTATCAAATTTGGATTTTTTTACAATGTTTTAGAGCTACTCAAAAATTGGGCCAAAGTCCTGGTACTAAAGTACAGAGTTGCAGACCAATTTTCATCAAAAATGAAAAGGTGAGAATTCTTTATTTTTATAATTTTTTCTGATGCATATATGTATACATGTCTTGGTAGACGTGTTGGAGATTCAGTTACTGAAATTAAAGCAAACCCTGTTACCAATTACTGCAGCTTAAGCTGATTCTGATAAAAAATTTTTTAGGCATGACCATTTTTAAAAACGAGCCAATTTTTGAAAAACACCCAAGGCTATAATATAGCCCATGGATTTTTGAAAAAAATGGCTCCAAAATCACCCCAAATTTTTACTACATTTTCTGATACATTATTGATGTACTTATGCTGTGTAGAAAGTTTGAGCTGATTCTGATTAATATTTTTCAAGTTATAGCTAAACTAATAATTAATATACTGCTTATATATGCTACGTATGATAATAATTTTGAGTGGATTCCAATCCAACTACGTGTTACAAGCCTCAGTAACAAGTAATGAATATCATTATAGTCCAACCCTCAATAGTCTTGTAATGTTGCATACATTATAAAGATCAGTAAAGCATGAAGCTGTTTTTGGTGATGTTCAAATTTTGAATGAGCACTTCACTGCAATTGCCCTGCTCTAATTAAAATAATAATTTACCATCTTGAACAGCTTCTTCATCCATCTTCTTCTTCTAAATAGCATATAGTTCATTGTGTACATTAAACCACTGCAACCTCTTGTCCTCACTCGCCACTATTAGTCCTATCTACAAAACAAAGGAACATTCCATGATCATGCTATCATTGTTGCTATAAATATGTAATCAATGGGGTAGGTGGAGCTTCCTGTCAGCCATATGTTGAGTATGGACAATGATTTGCTTGATAAAATCCTGTACAGTTTAGATGAAATACAGTGAGAGAGGCAGCAGCAATACGCTATAAATGATTTTTTTATTAGCTGCAAGGGTCCATTGCTGAAGGAGGTGGAAGGGAAGGAGGGAACTCAAACTGGTCTAGAGGTAGCCATTGCCAGTGGGTTAAAGGACAGGAATTTTTTACAGCTGGTGATGTGTTTAACATCGGAACTGAAGGAACTACTTAAACTAAATGAGACTGTCACTGAACCATCAGGTACATGAATAATGATAATTTGTTGTTGTTTATTGATATTGTACTATTATTATCATTATTGTTATTATTATTATTATTAATTAGGTCCTGATGATTCTGAGTCATTCCATCTTGAGTTAAGGTCATTCCTTAATGAATTGAATTACTACCATGAGACCCTAGTAACTGATCGAGCTGCTTTTAACGAGCCTCAGAACAGACTCATTCTGATTGGTCAGCTTTTAATTAATTAAGTAGGCATGTACTTTATTAATAGATTATTTATTATCTGAGCTGATGACTGCTCGGCTGTTAAGAGTAAAAATAGAAGAATCTACCGAATATAAAAGAAATAATTTTGAAGTAAGAAAGGCTGGGAGCTATCAGCCATTTTAATTTTAATTTCCTAGTCTAATCCTTATGATGTTCAATCTAATCTGTCGGCCATTTTGAATGTTTTTGGCGTTGATATTCCACCGCCTCACGTCACACCCACCATGATACTTGATAAAATAATTTAAAAAGTAAAAAAATTTCCTTCACCTACATTGTCACATGACTGTCACATGATAGACTCAAGAACGCATTTCAAAGGCCCCAGTTGGGTACATTGGTAAACCACTGGTATTACAACAAATGAGTGCTAAACAATGGGGGACACTGGACTGTATCAATGAGGCTTTGTTGAAAGAGTATTCTGTTAGGAGACAGATGTTATTGATGAGGTGCAGCGTAACTGTCCAATCATTTAAATGGTCTGATAGGACTAAAGTGAGTTACCTCAGGGAATACAGTATATGACTTATAAAGTATAAAGCAGTAAAATGAGCCTATAGGGAACACAGTTTAATGTAGTAGACAATGATAATGTGTTAAGAGTTATTCTTATTATTGTAGGGTAAGGATGAGTCATTTACTAGGGTGTGTCAGTCAAAATGGACTCCATTGAAAGAAAAGGCCCCAATAATAATAGCAAGAGTATTAGCTGCTAAAAACGGTATAATATTAAGATGTGTAAACATTTATGTACATTTATATTGCTAATTTGCTATTCTGTACTTGTAGAGTTATTGAGTATTGAGAAGACCAGTAGTGGCTCTGTTAGACAGAACACAGCCTCTGATATTAACAAGGTTTTGATTGGTTCCGTTCCTGACAGAGGGGGCAAACTTAATGAGACATGCCTACCACCTGAAATGCCTTTGTTTAAGCAACGGACTGAAGGACCAAGTAAAAAGAGAGGTGGAGGTTAGGAGAAAGGCGGGTTATAAGCACCAGTACAGCAACTGTTTGGGTGAAGCCTTTACTTATGAGAATTTATGTATGTATGTATGTATGCGTACATTTAGGGGCGTGACTGGGAGGTGTGACCAGGAGGTGGAGCCCCTTCAATGTTTTACATTCTTTTTAGTAATACATGAATAGCTAACGTACTGATTACATTTGTGCAGTATGTTTCATTTTATAGCGTGTATCACATGTAATCTCAGTGTTGCTAGTTTGCTATTATAATATTACTCTTATCAAAGTGACTATTTATTCATAATAATTATGTTGTTGTAATATTCACATGCTATGTTCACCCTCTGTAGTGTCTATGATGGCATGGTTCTCAAAAGATGAGCTTTCGTTCGTTAAAGAAGTACCCGATCAAATTGAAATAGAGTGTCCAGTTTGTCTTCATATCTTGAAAGATCCTCATCAGGTGAGCTGCTGTGGTAGAAATTTCTGCAAGTCTTGTATTGAGCGAATAAAAGCTAGTAATGGATCCTGTCCTACATGTATGTGTAAAGAGGAGAGGTATCAATCCTTTGAAGATAAAAATATTGGTCGAATCATTAATGGATTACAAGTCTATTGTACTAATATGATGGAAGGATGTCAATGGAAAGGAGATTTGAAGAATATATCTACTCACCTTAGTAAAGAGATAAGAGAAGGAGAATGTCAATTTGAAGAGGTCAAATGTCGATATGACGATTGTCAAATAAGAGATCAGCGTTTACATCTTAACATTCACGAGAAGGAGGGATGTGACCAACGACCAGACATATGTGAGCACTGCTATGTAAGAGGCACATATTTCTTTATTACCTTCTTGCATATGGAATTTTGCTCAAAGTATCCTACTACATGTCCAAACCATTGTGCACATTCTGCTATGCCTCGAGAACGTATTCTTCATCATTTAACACAGTGTCCATTAGAGCCAGTAGATTGTGTGTTTAGTTGGGCTGGTTGTGACGACAAGCCATTACGTAAAGATGTACATGTACACACTGCTGATACTAAACACATGATGCTGTTAGCTGTAGCTTGTGGACAATTAAAGAAAGAAAATGAACAAATGAAAGAAGAAAATGAACAAATAAAAGAAGAAAATGAAAAAATAAGACAGGAAAACGAGAAAGTAAGAGAAGAAATGATGAAACAAAACAAAGAATTGAAAGAAATGAATGCTCGAACATTATCTTACATTGCTGTCATGGATTGTGATAGATATCCTCTTCTACCAATTACGCTTTATAGAACAAGTGATCCTGTCCCTGTTCACTTTTATACTGAGATTGGTGGCCATCACATGTCAGCCACCATACTTCAACCAAGACTCTACCTTGCATTTCATCATGGAAAGTTTGATAAAGTCGCTGCATTTTCCCAGCCTAAAATTCTAGTCAAATATGATAGTGATGATGCACAGCCTGTACAGATAAAGTCGTATAGAAAAGTAAATGATGATATTCCCACACATGCAGGCAGTAACGGAACCGTCAAAAATACAAGATGATGGACTAACTTCTATAAATATTTTTGATTTCATCAGCATTAACATTACACTTACTTTTTCTAATGAAGTCACTGTGACAATGATGCCATCCATGCCCGACTGACATCAGGGCATGGTGAAGGAGCATAGTCCCTCATTGTTTTAGTTACACTGTACATTAGTATTTTTTAGTATCGTGTGCTTATTTTTGTTGTTTTTTTAAATTTTATTAGAGAGTACCAATAATTTGAACAGTTTTGGCTTATGTACATGTATGTAATTAATTGCTGATTAAATAATCCTTTTTTGCATAACTGCAATGAATTCTTTTAATGTTATTCAACCATTTCCATCTCTATCGGCTTCAGTAGCCATCCCATCAAATTTTTTATGTTGCTCAAAAATTGGGCCAAAGTCCCTGTACAGGGTCAAGGACCAATTTTTGCCAAAAATAAAAAGGTAAGAATTCTACATTTTAATAATTTTTTAATGATACACATACATGTACATGTGCTTATGTTGCATAGAATGTTTGAGGTGAATCTGATCAAAATTGGATTTTTACAAATTTTTGAAGTTGCTCCAAAATCAAATCGAAGTCCCTGTACTATTATTATAGTACCAGGTCATGGGCCAAATTTTGCTAAAAAATGAAAAGGGGAGAATTCTAAATTTTTAAAATTTTTTCTACATGTTTTGATGTTGTGTACAAAGCTATTGTATTGTTCAAGCTATTAAATTTGATTTTCTTTTTTTGTAAGCTAAGTTTGAGGGTTGTCCTGTATCAGAAATTAAGAATGCTGTCTGATAGAACTATGTGTCCATTAAAGAAAAGTTCAATACTTTCTCATATAGTGTATTTTTAAGTATACACTAACAGGTTGATAATAGTGATCTGAGATGTCCCTGATAGACATGTACTGAAATTTATGGAGCTCTGTATCAGAAGTGTAACTGTATAAATGCTTACAAACATGCTACATGTAATTCTCACTTGTGTAGAGTCACTCGCCCCACTCTCTCTCCTATTGTTGTCTACATCTCTGGGCTGCTCCTTATCAACCTTCTCCTTGTCTCCCCAACAACACCATACTAGCTGCCGCATGTGGTTGGTACTGTAAAGTCCCTTTAAAATTCATAAAAATTCAATTTTTAATGAAATCAATTTAAACTTTCTACACAACATTAGATACACCTAATATTTTAACAGTCAATATTGAATGGTGGGGCTGCAACAAGGGGTGCAGTGAGGTCCATTTTCATATATTACCTTAATTGGTGCCCATGCTTCAGATTTAGAAGAGCTATGAGGAATAATGTTATATGGAAATAATGTCAATTTGTGCATTGCATGCTCACATAGATATGCAAATTAAACAATGCAATAATTATTATTATGCATATTGCCAGCTTTCTTCTCTCTCACTCTCTAGTTTTTGTGTTTGTGCAGGGTTGTGCTGTACAACTTGTAATTCAAAAAATCTTTTAAAATGTGCTCACAACCTCACATTTATACTTGCAGCAGTTATCCTATTGTAAGTGGAATTAAAAGATTAAACATAATTAATGTAATTAAAGCATAAGGGGTTGATAACTAAAATATTCAAATGATAGCAGCAGTTTAATAAAGTCACAAGTATTTTTGCAACTCATTCTGGCAGCCTTTCCATTGCTTCCTCTATTGTCATCACAGTGAGATCTGAGTGATATTTTTCAGCAGCTCTGCATCTTTCATCAATGTATGTTTCAAGTAATTCTATTTCAGCCAATTTTTCTTTGTGGAACTTTTGATAGGCTTCCAATTCTGCTTCGCATCGTTCTTTTGTTATTTTATTTTCTATTTCAGTAATTTCTTCCTGCTTTTTGTGTATATCATCAAGGACTTTTTTGCTATTTTTACGAGCCTCTTTTAATCTTTCACTATATCCCTCTATCTCTCCCTGCAGCTTCTGGTACTTTTCAGAATCTTTA
>NW_003546431.1:99802-101814 GCF_000090795.2 Amphimedon queenslandica | reverse complement strand
AGGGAGGCTCCAGAGTCCAGATGACTTTAGATCGAGGCACAGACCAATAATTCACGCAGGTAGAGTTCACTGCTCTCCTTCCGCATTCAAATCAATGGTTGTCTTAACCTCAATGGCTAACTAAGATGGCCGGGGAGGTAAAGTCATCGAAACACGGGCCCGTTAGCAAGCGCGGGATCTCTGTTCCTGACCTAGATTATACTCTTCCAGATATCATAGCCTGAAAATAGATTAGATATGTCAACCTAAAGCCTAAATCTGTTGATAAATTACCTTTTTCTGAGCCTCCTGTCCTCCATTGCTTTCATTTTACCATGAGGTGTATTGCTACTGAGCATGCGCATTGGCGCGCGCCTTTGATACGCCCACTCATTATTACACAAATATGTTGATAACACCCCCGCTGCGGGATACATCGAATTTGTATGACCTCGCCCTCGGGCCTGCGGCCCTCGGGCTCGGTCATACAAATGCGATGTATCCCTAGCGGGGGTGTTATAACGTTTACTACAACACTGTTGCAACAATCGTGGAGATAGAAATCAGGTCTATCTCTACAACAGTTGTATGCTAACCACAGAATCCACACAACAGCTGCAACTATATGGAAACCAGGCTTTAGGGATCTCTGCAGAAAGAGAAAGCATGCAAGCACGTGGTTACAGATTACTGGAATTTACTGACACTGTATTACTACCAAGAAGGAAGTGTAAATGCTTATAAAGGAGCTAATTCTCACTTGTGTAGAGTCACTCGCCCCACTCTCTCTCCCATTGTTTTCTACATCTCTGGGCCGCTCCTTCTCGACCTTCTCCCTGTCTCCCCAACATCACCACACCGCCGCATGTGGTCTTAGACGGTGTAAGGCGACACGGCTCAACAATAGACGACCATACACTTCTCATTAAAGTGTTATTATTGAGCCCATTAATCCTGTTCTCTGGGGATTCTTTGACCTTTAATGATGTCAATTACTAGAGGATCTCTTTATTTTCTTCTTCTCTTCTTATTCTACAATTATTTCATTGTTTGTTGTACTGGATCTCATCTTTGTCCCAATAAAAGGAGAAGTGTTGATTTGTATATAGCAGGACATCAACTGATAGGTAAGGAGTAAGAGAGAGGAAGAAAGTATAAATAATAGAGTAAATGTTGTGAATGAGTAAATGGAAAAGGATATTGTTAGAAAGAGGTTAAATTATGAGTGGAAGGGTGGTACGTGTAGAACTATGTACATTGTACATGTACATCATTATTATTAGAAAGGGGAAGTGCTAATAGTCAATGGTTAGCGCAAAATGAAGGAAGCATACTTTAATCAAAAATTTACTTGTACATGTACATTGTCTACATAAAATTAATTTCACCAAAATGTATTTTGCAATTTAGCATCATCTGTATAATAATTATTAAATTGATTTTATTAGTAAAATCTGTTTGTGCTGTAGTTTGTGGTTAAGAAATGAAAGAGAGAGAGGGAGAGAGAGAGAGGTGGGGGAGATATAAAAGATGATAAAATAGTAAACAGGTTGTGTTCCACTGTACACTGTACATTATTGTGGTATTACTAATACATTTAGCATACACAATTACTGTCCATTTGTTTGTATACTCTCATACCATTTACAGATAATGAAGGAAGCCCTGATCATGACTTGTATCTGATATGTGACAGCACTAGTAATATATCATCATGGAGGATACCACCCAATGGAGTCGAGAATGGAATTAAAATGTCACTATATGTAGCTCCTGGATATGTTGTGAGTAGAACATATCTGTCTCTGTCTCTCTGTCTGTCTCTGTCTCTCTCTGTCTCTGTCTCTCTGTCTCTCTCTCCCTCTCTCCCTCTCTCCCTCCCTCCCTCACCCCTCTCACTCTCACCCCTCTCACTCTCACCCTGTCTGTGTTTATTTCTTTTTCTTTGCTTATAATTTTTCTTCCTCTTCTCTTATCTTTTATCTTTTCTGTATCTTTGATCACTTTTAACTTTCCTTTCGCTTTCAAACTCT
>NW_003546431.1:96289-99613 GCF_000090795.2 Amphimedon queenslandica | reverse complement strand
GGTTGTCCTACATACAGTGAAATATCATCACAAGAGATATCATCAGCAATACAAGGACCAAGTATGTACATGTACTTCTCTCTCTTTATTCTATTTCATATTCTTTTTATTTCATTTTTTTGTTTTTATTCCTCTTATTGTCACTGGTACTCACCAACCAGCCACTGGGCAACTTTAAGTTATGCATGTACATGTACTTTAATGCCGGACAGAAATTACATGTACATGTACCATATTTCCTTAAAATTATTGTACTCTTGAATTTTATTCAGCCCTTTCAATTATAATATTATCTGTACTACCACCATGAAGGTTGAATAAAATGATATTCACCCTTGAAATATTACTACTGCATCTTAAGCATGCAGGGTAGTATTAAGAATTTTAATTAGTATTAACTTGGCCCTGGAATTGATAGTGTTTGCTCTAAAATACTACATGTACATGTACATTCCTAATTGCCTATTGCATTTGCAGTGCTTTATAATTAGCATAGTGTTTGCTCTAAAATACTACATGTACATGTACATTCCTAATTGCCTATTGCATTTGCAGTGCTTTATAATTAGCATCTGAAATAATAATACATTCTATATATACTTACTGATTAAATTCAAGGAAATACTGTAGATCAAAGTGACCATAAATTTGTCTTCAACACAAAGTTGACTAGTTGCTGATGTACTGTAGTCCCTCTCCTTCTTTCATCAATTCACTTCTCTCCCTCTCTCTCTCCCACTTCCTTTCTTATACTATGTTATATCTAATTAGCGACATTGCTAAGTGTGTTTGTGAATATATGTGTGGTTAAGGATGGAACATCAAAGTATTCCTTATTATATAAACACATCACTTGATTTAATCAAAATACATTGTGTACACAAAACGCCTTCTTCTCATGGCTAGACTTAACGGCAACCTTTTGTCTCTCTCCCTTGTCCTTCTTTTTTCTAACCTCTCTCTTCTCTCTCTCTCTCTCTCTCTCTCTCTCTCTCTCTCTCTCTCTCTCTCTCCCTTTTTCTACAGATTCTTTTAATGTCACTATCCAGTTTTCATGCACGGCCCCACCAGTTTATGTTTCAATCATTTTTAAATACAAAATATACGGAGTTAATAGAACAAATGGAAATATCACAATACATGCTCTCAACAATAAATGTAAGTAAACTTATGATATGCATAAATACAGCAATTATTGTTTGAAAATTTTGAGGTAAACCATGCATTATTAAGGCTGTAAATAGCAAAATTGATGCACTCAAAATTAAGAAGCTTTTAATGAATACATAGTTTAATAATCAATACTATTATTTTATACTAGGTAATAATAATAATAATAATAATAATAATAATAATAATGGTGCTAGTACTGCTACACAGATCACTCAAACTGCTGCTCCAACACCCACTGAAGGTAAATATAATTAAGTATATTCTCTATCAATTCCTCCCTGTACTGTACAGTATTTAATATTATTTTATTTTTAATTATTTTTGTAGGTGGGACTGGAAACTCAGCCACTGATAGTAATAATGATGACAATAATTCAATTAATCCGATATTTTACGGTGTCATATCAGTAGTTGGATTAGTCATTATACTAATACTAGTTATTGCGATCATCTATCACTGCATTGTGTTGAGACGATGGATGATTAAGAATAGACAAGATAATGAAAAGTTAGTTTTTTTATTGAAAATTATTTATAGCTAGTTATTTTGTGGACTTTTTTCTACATTGTATATTTTTTTGAATTAAAAATCCCTCTCTCTTTTTATTACTATTATTATTGTTGTTGTTGTTGTTGTTGTTGTTGTTGTTATTATTATTATTATTATTATTATTATTATTATTATTATTATTATTTCTCTCTCCCTACACCAGTGATGATGATGATGATGAGAGGTATACGTTTCCAATTGAATTATTGAGTCATTTACACAGCACAAACCAACCACAAGTGAGTGATACAGTGTATCTAGTTTTATCTGGTACATGTACATTGTGATACAATGTGTAGAAAGTTTCAGCTATATCTCTAATCAAATTTAGATTTTTTATGAATTTTTAAAGTTGCTCTAAAATTGGGTTAAAGTCCCTGTACTCTATCAGGGTCATTGGCCAAATTTTGCTAAAAATGAAAAGGAGAGAATTCTCCATTTTAATAATTTTATTTGATGCATATACATGTGCTCATGTTGTGTAGAAAGTTTGAGTGCATTCTAGTCAAAATTAGATTTTTTATGAATTTTTAAAGTTGCTCTGAAATCAGACAAAAGTCCCTGTACTATAGTACAAGGTCACGGGCCAAATTTCGCCAAAAATGAAAAAGTGAAAATTCTTCATTTTTGTATTTTTCCCTAATGCATATACATGTTCTTATGTTGTGTAGAAAGTTTGAGCCGATTCCAATCAAAATTGGATTTATTACGAATTTTTAAAGTTGCAAAAAATAGTATTATACTGATGCTATCCATAATTTTAATAAATAATTTACATGACTTATTCATACTTACATCCATCCATTCACATAATAGCTATGCATGTACATCTAGTACCACTTTATTCCAGTTATTACTTTACTCCATTTAAACCTTGATTACTTTAACTAAATTATTACATGCTTTCATTCACATTATGTTAATGCTCTCTCTCTCTCTCTCTCTCTCTCTCTCTCTCTCTCTCTCTCTCTCTCTCTCTCTCTCTCTCTCTCTCTCTCTCTCTCTCTCTCTCTCTCTCTCTCTCTCTCTCTCTCTCTCTCTCTCTCTCTCTCTCTCTCTCTCTCTCTCTCTCTCTCTCATTAGGTCAATATGTCCCTTCCTCCATTAAATGTCTCCACACTACCCAACTCTCCCTCTCACCCTCTCCCTCCCCCTCCCTTCACTCCCTTCCCTCCCTTCCCTCATCCTGGAGTCAGGCACCCATCAATGGGGTCCATTTTAAACTCATCCATTCGGAGTCTGATGTCATTCAGGGATATCTTTGTTGATAGGAAAAGAATACAATTTAACGCTAAACTAATGGAAGGTACTTTAATTAATACTAGCCTCTCTATAGAATATACCGTACGGTTGGTAAATTTTGTGGAGTATTAATTTTCGTTAATTTCGTGGTTAATTTTTATCCACGAAATTTTAACCCCTACCACCCACACATAAAAACTAATTAACAGGCCATGCAGAGCTCTAACTACCATTTCCAAGCCAGTGGAGGAGCCAAAGTCTTTGTCTATTACTCCATATTCCACTATAAGCCGTGTATTGGAAGCTAGTCCAGTAGATCTAAGTGAAAAGAAGTTTGCTAACTGCCATCCACGAATATT
>NW_003546431.1:83733-95642 GCF_000090795.2 Amphimedon queenslandica | reverse complement strand
ACAGAACATAAAGATATGTTTATTGTTCTCCAAGTTGTTTATTAATAGTTACATGTATTAGCANTTGTGGGTATTATTAGGTATTACTGGTAATTAAAAGTTATTAATAGTTATTACTGGTTATTGCTAGGTGTGTTTGGTGTTATGTATGAAGGATATTTAACTAATGCTGAAGATGATGTTGAAGGAGCAATACCAGTAATAATTAAAACTGTTAAAGGTAATTAATAATAATAATAATGAATAATTAATTAATTACAAACATAGATAATACTCCTGATATTGTTGTAAAGTCGTTATTGGAGGGCGGGGCTGCTACAAGGGGTGTGATCCATCGTCATTTATTACCTCTAATTGGTGCCCATGCTTCAGACCTAGAACAACCAATGTTACTCTATCCCAAATCTTCATTTGGTACTTTGAAAACTTTATTACTGAAAACAAGAGAAGGAGGAGGAATCATGTTACCAGGAAATAATGTAAGGATACATGTACATGTACATGTACACATAATGTACTGTATAGTGGGAAATTTGGAGGAAATTAAATTTGCGAATTTGATGTTTTGATAGCCATTTGCCAAAATAAAATCTACCATTTTACGCATGCTCAATGGCACATGGCCAATTTGCCAAATTAAAATTTGCCAATCACCAAAATTTAGCGATTCACCAAATTTAACTCCCTCCAAAATTTCCCTCTGTATAGTATTACATTTACTGTGAATTCTTAAACTTTTGATAGCCTTTTTATATAGAAATTTTTAGCACTGCATGATCATTAAAAATAAACCGCATTCTGAAATTACCTTGTACTCTATTACTATGTATTGTACTTTAATCAGCTTTAGATTGTTGATAATTTTCTTATTGCAATTCCCAATGTCCTTACATGAAGTGGAAAGTTTCACTGAACTTTCCCCACAAACAGATCATCCTTTTAAAAGGTTTAAGTATTCTTGTTAAAATAATTATGTCAACAATAACAAGTACAATAGTGAAGACATTCTTAAAAATATATTGTGCTAACACTTTGTCATATTAATGGTATACCTGTACATGTATTGCATTGAAAAATTTCCCTCTCTCCCTCCCTCTCCAGTCTGGTCAGTGTACATATATATCAACACATGATCTTGTATTTATATCTGAACAAGTGGCCAGAGGAATGTACCATTTAACTAGAAAAGGACAAGTACATAAAGACCTGGCATGTAGGAATATATAGTAAGAGTATTAATTAAAGTGGGTGGAGTTACTTATAATTAATAGTATTCACGAGAATCTACATGTAAAGATTGGTGATAGGGGACTAAGTTGGGATTTTTATCCAGAAGATTATAATACAATAGAAGAGAGAGGAGGAGGGGGAGATGAGACCATTGCTTATCCTGTCAAGTGGATGGCAGCTGAAGTTTTGTCTGACAAAAGATACTCTTCATCTTCTGATGTGGTAAGAGAGTGGAGGAAGGAGAACTACATGTACATGTACACATACATGTACATATGTACCATATAGCCCAGGGTTTCCCACAAAGCATATGCTTATCAAGTGAGCTTCATGTTAATAGCATGAGGTTCATGAGCTGACAAGCACTACAATACAGTACATGGCATTTGGAGTAACTTTAAAAATTGATAAAAAATCTAAATTTGATCAGAATCAGCTCAAACTTGATGCACAGCATAAAAACATGTATATGTATCAGAAAAGATTATAAAAATAGAGAATTCTCTCCCAGTCATTTTTGACAAAATTTGGCCCGTAACCAAAGGCTATAGCCTTGGGTTGTTGGCCCGATTTTTGAGCAACTTTAAGCCTTGGGTTGTTGGCCCGATTTTTGAGCAACTTTAAAAATTCATAAAAAAATTTAAATTTGATCAGAATCAGCTCAAACTTGATACACAGCATAGGAACATGTATATGTATCAGAAAAAAAATTTTAAATGGAGAATTCTCTCCTAGTCAATTTTGACAAAATTTGGCCCGTGACCAAAGGCTATATAGCCTTGGGTTGTTGGCCCGATTTTTGAGCAACTTTAAAAATTCATAAAAAATCCAAATTTGATCAGAATCGGCTCAAATTTGATAAACAGCATTAGGACATGTATACGTATCAGAAAAAATTATAAAAATGGAGAATTTTTTTTGTAATTTTGCTCAAAATACCCTGTACTAGTATAGGGTTATTGGCCTAATAATTTTTGACAGTAGTTAAGCATTAATTTTGGATGTTAATAGTAAATTGTAAAATGCCTGATGTGGTAAAACTGGTAATATTGGGTATTAATGTTCCCAGTTTGTTTGTGGTTGTGTTACTTTATTACTATAAAGAGTAACTGTGTATAGCTTGTACCTGATGGTCTCTCATTGTTTGTATATTCTAGTGGTCATTTGGTGTTGTACTGTGGGAGATAATGACAAGAGGAAAGACTCCTTATGAAGATGTACTACCTGAAAATATGTTAAACTATTTAACTACTGGCCACAGACTCCCCCAACCTAAAAACTGTCCTGATGATCTGTAAGAAACAACCCACTTTTACTCACTCTCATTCTCTCTCACCCTCTTTCTCCCCCCTCTCTCTCTCCCTCTCCTATCAACAGGTTTAGTTTAATGGGTTGGTGTTGGGCCCTCACTCCTAGTGATAGACCAAGATTTAGTCATTTAACTGTACGACTTAAAGAATTTTATGATCAACTGGGATCATTTATATAAAGAGAGCCAACCAGAGAGTATACTCTATCATTATTTTATTTCATTTCACCATTCACTGTATTTTTAACATAAACTATTCTTCAGAGATCATTGTCTATTTTAAATAAAAATAATGTATTTTAACATCATTAGTCATGTGTTGCGCTTGACGAAAGAATGTTTTAGAGGATGCATAGTAGATTCAAATTGAAAGCAAAAACCAAAGTGTATAAAGACTCTAGCATTCTTCAAGTGACCCAGTTAATGGTCACTGTCTTGTAACAAAGTCAGTGATCAGATTTTATTAGCAAGTTCAATGAGGTCACATGCGTGGGTGTTTGTAACCTGATCTGCTTTCTTGTGGGTGGAAACATTTAGACTGCATGAGTCTAAAGATTTCCACCCCATTAAAGAACTTGATCTTTCTTTCTCTTAGTCTGAGCACCAAACAAAATCTTTTTGTAATGGCAAGTGACAGGGACCGTAATGAACCAGACTATGTACCCCCTGGGCCAAAAGAGAGTCTTCATCCAATCGATGTTACTCCTGAAGTTATAAGCATTGCTCAAAAGATGAAGAAAGATGCTGAAAAGAAGCTTAAGATAAAGCCAGGCTATACTACCTTCACTCCTTTGTCCTATATAAAGGAAGGAGAAACTGATTACTGCATAAGAGTAAGTCTATGGTTCAATCATAGTAGTGTTCATTTGCATAGCTGTATCCATGCAAGCATGCATGAAGTATGATCATAGATATTAGAGTATGGTATGATAGAGCCTCTATTAAATGGGTACAAGAAAGTTTGAAAGTTGTCCTGTATCATATTGGAAATGTCATATAGATGCTGCATGTCAGATGAAGCTGTATAGGTTTTCATTTTATGTTACAGTTACAGTACTTCTTCTATGCATGATCGCTTGATGTCAATTTGTAGGTTAAGGTTGATAATGATCAGTTAATAGATGTCTTTGGTAAATATGTTGCTGGTTCTGTCATGAGAGTTAAAGCAAAGACTGTTACTGAAGATAATAAGATGACATTTGATTTTTGAATTAATGATATACGTAATTATTATTATTCAGGTTGCTTTTTGTTTAATATTTAAAAACATTATGCTCTGGAGTATGGACGCAAAAGTAATTTTATTACATGATAGACATTCAACACACCCTCAATTAATTTATCAAGTAGATATGATGGAAATCTACTTGTTGCTACAGCAAACTGATTACATTTCCTGCTATCACATATCACATCTTATCATGCAAGGCCACTGAATACAGGCTAAGTGTTTCAGCATGTATAGACTGTAAAGGCACTCCTACTCAATAAACTGCATGTGACAGTATTTGGCCAGAGATATATGTCAAGTATTATGGTAGCTCTATGCCCACAAATAAAGTAATTGTTGTATAATACCATAAAAGTATTGATATAAAGTACATAATAACTAAAGGTAAGAGTGGCCCTAAATAATTAGATCTATCCACTCTTGCTAAAGGTGTTTGTGCATTGATGATGAAATTTGTGGTCACATGCGTGGGTGTATGCAGGTGAAAGTCTGGTGGAGTAGATCTACTTCTATCTTTCTTTCCAAGCGGAGCACTAGTAAACAAAAGTCTGTTCTCAATGTCAAGTGAAAGAGACCGTCATGAACCAGACTATCTACCCCCTACACCAGCAGAGGGTTTTGTTCCAATGGCTGTTACTCCTGAAGTTATAAGCATTGCTGAAAAGATGAAGAAAGATGCTGAAAAGAAACTCAAGACTAGCTTCACTACCTACACTCCTTTGTATTATATAAGAGTACATCTCTAACTCTCATCTTATGAGAGTTAAAGCAAAGCATGTTACTAAAGCTGATCAAATGACTTTTATGTAATTATTATTATTTTGGTCTGAAGAAATTATTTTTTATTTAATTTATTTTAAACATTATGCTTTGGAGTATGAACACAAAAGTAACATTAGTCTATTACATGATAGACATTTGACACACCTTAATTAAATTTGATATGAACTTCAGGTGGCTGAACTGGAGTTTTGTCAGACAACAGATATTCCTTATCTTCTGCATGATGTAGTAAGGGATTGGAAGAGGATGAGCTAAATGTACACATATTGTATAGCTAAGGGCTTCCCACAAAGCATGCTAAATGAGCTAAACAGCAATTACAGCATATGCCTCATGAGCTGACAATTTGTACATATGCATGGCATTACTTTAAAAATTCAAATTTGATCAGAATCAGTTCAAAGTTGATACACAGCATTAGGACATGTATATGTATCAGAAAAATTATTAAAATGGAGAATTTTTTCTAGCCATTTTTGACAAAATTTACCTTGAATTGAGGCTCAAGTCTAAGGTTGTTGGCTTAATTTTTGAGTAACTTCAAAAGCTCATAGTAGATATGCATGCTGCTAATAAGTTTCAAAAGTTAAAGCAATGCCTATTACCAAAACTGATCAGATGATTTAACTGATACACACTTGAGGGTATGGTTGATCTATATATCTATAATATGCATGTACAACATTAGATCTACTCTTGCTACAATAAATTGCATTTGACAATACTATCACATCTACATTGCACATGCATGCATGGCCTGTCATCTGTGATCTACATCCCCCACATTATTAATCAATATGTACAAGTAAACATAAGTATTTCTGCTAAATAAACTGTGGTAATCTTTAGCCAGAGAGATATGGCAAAGATTATGGTGTATACCCACAATACCATTAATTTGAAAACCTAACTTTTCACCATGAATCTATTAGATTTAGTTATCACTTATTTGTGTATCATATCACAAGCTTGTGGTCAGATCATGGGCCAAAGGTTTGAGTGACATTTTATGATTATTAAGTTGATCCATCACTTGCCCAAAAATCTTAAAGTAAAACATTTATATATTAAGTTGAAATAATGCATTAATTATAAACTGTGTGCCGTAGATATGTGTGTGCAGGAGAGAGATGTGTATAGTATATTTAGAGATAAAGATTACCCTGAGAAACGAGTATTATGTAAATTGGTTGCTTATTAGGGAAGATGCAGTGGCTTGTTTTAATAAGTTCCCATCAAGATCTTGAGTCATTAGTACCACCAGACTACTCTGTCTCGTATGAGATAATATTTACGATAAGCATTAATACAAGTCTTTTCATGTCGATTGTCTAGCTTAAGTCTCGTTATACTCTTATTATCCATTAGTGACTGGAGGATGAGTAGTATTGACTCAGTAGACAAGGCAGTATACCGTAGATCCAGTATAACTAGTGATGAGTTATTGAGGAGGAGGTGAGAAAGAGCCTGTCCACTAGTAGAAGTGATGAGAGGATTATTATAAAGATACAATGAGGTAAGTGTAGAGTTGTGTTCAAGTGCTTGACAAATATTAGAAACTCCTGTATCACTAATGGAGTGGAAAATGATAATTAGTTCTTTTATTGTTTCATTATTAGTTAGTAGTATACACAAGTACTGGATACAATCATTAGTTAATGGAGTGGATTGAACCACCAGTTTTCTCAGGTTTAGTGTATGCAGTTTAGTTGATGATAGTAGAGATACTGTACTATTAGTAGATGAGTCACTGAGGACAATCTTCTTATGATTATTATTAATATTACTAATCACTTCATTAGACTGAACTGGAGATGGAGAGTGAAGGACTACCCTGTCACTGTCCCAGCTCACTCTTCCAGTGACTCCTAATATACATGTATAAAACCAAAAGATGAAGTAAAAGATGGCTTTGAGGGATGTATCAGATGTACACCAAGAATGATATTTATAATTCCAAGGGTGTATTTGATACATCCATTCACGAGAAGCAATGTTACAACAACTAACATATATGCCATTGGAATGCATGATAATAAATGTTTCAGCTCACTTATCGACATTGTTAAAAGTGCTCTACATCCCTCAGAAGTAGCACAAGAATGCATATAATAATTATCCACATCATATAAATATATGGTACACAACACACTCAAACAGTATACAGGAAATAATTCAAACACAATGCATTAACATGAACAAGGTGTCCTATTATACTGCATGCTTGTCACAACAATCACAAATATTACCTTCATCATGTTTCTTGTCTTGTCTCAGTGCAGGTATCATAATAGGATCATCATTAATAGTCTCCAAGAAAAGAGAAGCTTTCTCATCATTACTAGATGAATCATTCCTTATCTTCTGTAGAATAGGAAGGGACACTTCTTCCACTGACAGTATAAACTCTAACAATTGAAGTGACTCCAACATTGAGTAAACACAACTACTAGGAATGCTTCCCTCATCATCAGACACCAAGGATCTTCCTTTCCACCAAAAACTCCCCTTTTTATATATCTCCAGCTGCTCTCCCTCACTGAATGAAAGATCATCACTCCATATTCCATGATAGCCATAACGTGCTGTGTAAATACAATATTTTGCTTTTGGCTCTTTACAATAATCAATCAGTTAATAGTTTAATTACTAACATATCACATACTGTAAATATTTGTCTTTTGACTCATCAGTTGTTCTTGTAGTAACTTGATCTTTTTTTTATACTTCACTAATTCCTCCTCTCTTCCTGTGATGAGGTAGTATAAACATATTATTATAGTCAGCATACCTGTTTTATTTATTAGAAATGAGTTTTTGAAAAGCTGAGTCTCTGATTTTTTTGATTTGAATATCTTGTTAATCAACTTCTCCCTAGTCAGTAGTTTTACTTTGAGTTTAGACTCTATACAGTATTGGCACAATGAGTATTTAATATAACCGTACTGATTTGTTCAAAATGATTATCAACTGCAGCACACATTACTTTAATGCATGCTTTAAGTTAGTACTATACCTGGTGTCTGTAGTGTCCTTTCGATATAATCTATACAAGTAAAAATACATTAATAAAGTATCTTCATCATTTACTAATTTTACCTTTTCTTTCTTTAAAAATATTCAGTTGTTTATCTTCTTCAAATATTGATCCTATACCATTAGTATAAGTAGCATCAGTAATTGAGTAATAGATCAACTATCACACCTTCTTTGTAATCAAGTAAAGTCCTCAGTTCTTGTTCCTCTCCATCAGCTAGTTTAATCTCCTCTGCAAGACACTCATTATTCATTACCTACAATCAGTACATAATATTAAACAAGGTCTCATACAGTTACAGTATCTTGTACTTTGCATCTGATCCTTTTATCATAGACAGTGTAGTGGCCAATGGTTAGTCTAATTAAACTGAATTCCTTCATCAAGACAGTAAGGTTGTCTTGTGCTTCTAAGAGAAGAGCAGCTAGTAAATGATGTGGACCATAACAGATGATAATGATAGAGTTCCCACGGTGAATGCTTCGTACGATAATCCTCTTGTTTAATTCTTTAAATGCTTCCTCTAAGAGATTACATATGTCATCAAGTGAGTGCTCATTTGGTTCCCATCCCAAAGTAAACTGAATTGTTTTACAATTCTGAAAATGCTTGGGCTGATTTTGACTAAGGAAGTCCTGCAATGATTCGCTAAGTGTCTTCACTTCATCTTCATATTGTAATATTAGAGGTTTTGCTTCAGTGATTTTAAAACGTTTTGTAACCATTTTTAATATTGAGATGTTATTGACTCGGCAATTTTTCACTGCAACATTCATAATGCCTTCAATACTATCAGCATCAGACAGCTCATTGCTCAATTCAGGGAAGGACCTTTGAATGAATGACTTTACTTCTGCAACTGATGCTTTTGATTGCCGAGAGATCAATAAAACTATCTCATCACAAAGAATAATGAAACTTCCTCTGATCTCATCAAACTTAGACTGATATGCTGCATTGAAATAGAAGTCACCATTTATTTTTGGACTTGATACTGCATTGACTGTACCACTGGTGAATTGTGTAACTACAGCTGTAGTCACTATTTCAATAGTTAAAATAATAATGCCATTAATAGTAAAATAATTGAGTTACCTGATGATATTGGGGCATTAGATAAGTCTGATTCATTCATTTTAGTAGAATGTTTCACACAATAAAATAATAATATTATAATAAAAAATATACCGCACAAAAAAATCAAAATAGAAAAATAATATAAAATAATGATAACAAACAAAAATAAAAATATAGCATAAACACAATATAAAAATGCCCAAGAGTCTGCAGCACTGTGGATAGGTTTGACTATATTTCAATATTTAAAAATTAATGATAATTAATGATTTTACCTGATGATGGTTTTGGAACCATACCAAATGATACAAGCAATTTATCTGAAATTATAGATGAATGAATAAAAATGCTGTATGAAATAATCTACTATTAAACTTTGGAATTTTCTTCCAAGTAAATCTAAACAATCAACCTCTATCTCTTATCTTATATTATTATTCATACTATAAATTTTGATTTATTTATTTATTTATTTATGTGATATCAAAGGGCGTGGCGAGACTAGTGATATCACTACATGTATTTATTCTTTTTTCAATTAGCCTTAGCTATTATTTTTTCTGAAAAATCAAATTATAATTTACATTATGTGCATGTCATAATAATAGGAAGATATGTATACTTACCATAGTCATTAATAATATCTTGAGCTAAAGGTTTAGTTTCTTCTAATTCCATCAATATATTTCCTAGTGACCTCAGCTTACCGTGATCATCAGATACTGCAATCATTAATTCTCTTAATGTATCACTTAATGAGCCACCGCATCTCTCAATCTTCCTTTGTGTATCCTCAGTGATTAATCCTTCTGTACATAACAACTGGATACAACTATCAGTGAGAGATACTTGTGATATTCTATCACTGTAATGCTGGATTATCTGACTAGCAGGATCATCATCTACAAAAAATAATAAAAAATTTCTACTGCTGCTATAAACGAGACACCAAAGGTGCGTGGCCTCGCCCCTAAAGCTGCTTGGGATGTGTTATACTTAGCTAGCCTAAGCCAGTATATTTAAATGATATAGATCAAAAGTGCTGACAGCCTGGACTAAGCAAGTGTGAAAAGTATGATGGGACTCTAGAATCCCAAAAATTGGTAAAACGTGTTCATAAATTCTCATTAGCATCTCAAGATTTATCACTTATTTATACAGTATATTTATACTTATTGCACTCTCATTTTAAAAACATCATGGGTTTCATAACCACAGCTATTGTTGTGGCCACAATCTATCAAAAACATGCTATGCAAAAAAATTAGAAATTGTGCTTTTGAGGCCAAGGGATTATCATAACAGCTAGCTTCCTAGCTGCAGTTACACTTGCTCTTGCATGCTTGCAGAACTGGCAAGCTGCAGGGCCAACTCCCTGCTTGGAGGCGTGGCATTAATGCAGCAAGACCATGTGAGAGGGAAGCTTCACGTTTTTTTCTCTTCTTCTAAGCGCTATATGATGTTATAATGGCACAAATATTGTTGCCTAGATAGATTGAGTGACTTAAGAGAGTTTAGGATCCTTAGACTAGCCATGGACTAGCGAACTACTGCTACAGCACTTTACTCGGGATGAAATTCGAGTAGCTATAACTCACCAAAAAGGAAGATTTAAAGAGTCCCACACATATTAAATAAATAAATAGTCTTGATCTACTGGGATAGAGTCTCATTTACATCCAGAGTACTACCGCTATTGCTGGGCATTTTCTCGTGAGTTAAAAAGCTTGTACTACCTAGAGCTGTTCTCAAAACATCTCGAAGCAGTAAAGCAAGACTTTTCCTAACAGAAGAGAAGCTCTCACAGGTTTAGAGCATGCGATTGTAAAGATATACATTCTCAAAGACAAAATCTAGCACACAGAATGAATGAACGAGAGCACTAAAGTGCATACCCTCGCCACAGTCTGTGTGTAACAATTTTAATAAATTAAGAGAAAAATAATTAGTGAAAGTTTTGACACAGAAAAGAAGCTTCAGCATGTAAAACTTAGTGAATGTTTTGAGACAGTGAATTTTTTGTTTTTTAGACAGAGAAGAAGCTCCAGCATGCTTGCTGCACTGCTGCAGCAATGTAAAGGTGTGGCTCAATCAAGCCATGCTCCACCCGCACACACAGTAATGGTGGCACATGGCCCTAAGTGGTGAAGAAAGCTTTAGTTTTTCTCGACTTTTAAACAGTTTAGCATACATTTGTTAGGCTCTATTTGTTGCATACAAACGTCTATTGAGCCCCTGATGTTTAAAGACTCTGGCCGCTACTTCGGGAGAAGAGAGCATCGTGTAAACTCACAAAAGTATGAATTTTTGGGCTACCATATCTTTAAAACGAAGATGATTTGAGCAATTCCTCTCATATTAATGAAAGATTAGGCTTTGCTTTATTGTTTTATCTGCCCAGTTGCTCTTTTGCTCACACTATGAAAAAGTTGTCGGGGAACCGACCTACGTTTGGCGACTTTGCCAGCTTCTTTTTCCACGGAAAAGAAAAATATAGCATTCCCAACACTGCAAAAACGATGGTGGGTTATACCCACTATATCTGTGGAAGGTACCCACTTTTTGGTTTTCCACCAATGTGGGTGAAACCCCCTGGTGTTATATTCCCCCCTTTGGTGGAAAATACCCACCATCAATTAGTGCTGGGCGATATATCAAAACTCACGATATTTAATCGATATAATGCGGTATCGATACTTATCAATATCGAAAAATTTTGAAGGAAATATCGATAACAAGACCACGCCCACAAAATGGTTACATAACCTTAATAAATAGTTAATTAACTATAGGAGTAACATTTCAAAGATTGCTAGAATGTGTTCTCTTGGAAAGTAGATGAAGTAGCTGAAATATATGAAGCCAAAGAAGGTTTTTAGAATGCTTTTCAATAATAATTGTTCTCAGAAATAGCTTTATTTAGCCATTTTAGTAATATTAAAGTTAATGGGTGTGGCTTAATAACTTATCGATAAAAAATATCGATTTCTTCATTTTTAGGCAATATCGTATCATATCGTATCGCTTCAAAATTTTCAATATCGCCCAGCACTACCATCAATGTGTAATAATTACACTCATAATAATAATGTATAATTAATCTAGTAATGCCACGCCCACTGCGCATGCGCAGTTCAGTTGCAAATTAATCCAGCTGCTAATGGCTTCCGTCTCTTTGTCCTCCATTACTGCCAGTCTATTTTTTGGCCGTTTAGCTCTTAGTTTTGCCTCTGTATTCTTTG
>NW_003546431.1:78064-81133 GCF_000090795.2 Amphimedon queenslandica | reverse complement strand
TGAAAATAATTGTTATTTGTGAGGCGACTTTTATTGTTTAAATTTTACAACTATATGTTTGTTTTTAATGCAGATTGTAACTCATTTCATTGCAACTAGATCTAGATGCAGTGTAGTCTATTCTATGACCAATGACTGAAGGCTTTTGATATCATCACTGAAATCTCGTACATTCAAAGTTTAAAATTATTACAGCTAAAAATAGTTATTTTTACTTTATAAAGAGTTAAACATTGCAACAAATAAAGATTGAATGGAATAGAAGAACAAGAGGACTGATCCGCGGAAGTTATGGTGCATATTCTGAATTCTTGGGAGTTGATCCGCATTCTAGGCACACACCCGTGCACGTTCCGCGCGTTCACGTGCTTGGTCAGCGTGCGGAACGATCCGCAGCAATCCGCACTGATCCGCATTCTAGTAACGCCCTGACAGACAGACAAACCGAGTACCTAGTCCTCGCCTACGCAAAGCTGGGCGAGGCCAATAATTTGACTTTTCCACAACTGTGTATTAAATTTTAGTAATAAATTTCATTAATGATCCACCATGTTTCAGGATGTAATGAGGTAAATGGGCAAAAAGCACTGATTTTATTTTCTCCTAGAGAATGCAAGCAACAAAAATGTTGCAGTATGATCAGTACTGAGAATTCATACGTGCAGTGAACACTATGATTTTGGTGTGAATCAGAGTTACACCATAAAAAGTTCAAATAGAAAAATCATGTTAAGGCTTATCAGCTCTCCACAACATGGTGTCTCATTAAATCATGATACTCATTGACAGCTGGCCAAGAACAGATACTACATCTATTGTACATGTACTGTATGCATGTATTTTTAACTTTACATGTATTACGGATGAGTGAAGCAGCTGGTTTCTGATTCATTCTCTCAAGTGCACTAGCTAATGATTCCCAAGTACGATTATTAGCTGAAGTCAACCACAAGCTCAAACATTCCCTCAAGCAATGTGATGGATTATTCACATAGGTATCTTCAATATTCTTCAATTGAGGATAAGGTAGATTTAACTCCTCTCCAAGATCAAACCAGTTCGCATCAATGAAGTGAATGTCCTTCAAAGCATCTCTTAATAGTTTCAGGTTATTGATATCTAAAAGAGATGGTAAGACAGAGAGAGAGAGACCATAATTGAATTTCTCTTCAGTTCTCTTTTAATAAGGAGGGTTTTACCTAAACGAATCACTTTTCTTGTAGCTAAGCTAGTATCCGCCATACCTGATGCTGTTGCTGAGCTCAGCATAGCAGCTAGCTACCAGCCGGAAAGGTATGCTGGGCCGTTTGTCAAAATTAGCAATAATAATAACACCATTATCTATGATAACACAGTAGAGAAGCTCAAAGAATACGGAAATTGTGCACTGCACTGTCTTCGATCGATAGCATCATAATTAAGGTGGAGGGTCCCCTTTTAATCATATTCACAGTTTTAATGATATTCACAGTTTTAATTATTTCATAGTCTATACTATATCCCAACTGCACTGAGTTTGACCCAAGAAAAACTGGAATAACTTTTTATAGGAATGTAGGATAAGGATGAAACTTTCACAGGTTCTCAGTCGCCCAATGCCATCACAGGATCTCAGATCTTGGGTCTCTCAGCCCTTGGAAACCCTGAGAACCGGGTTCTCCCTATAAACCCAATGGCATACCAAAATGACGTTTTATGACAATTTATCTACGTCATAGTTTACATAAGAACATGTGGTCGAGCGCCCAAACTGATAATTCTTCTTTTTAAAAGCTAACAGAGCAAGATTTTTTGATAATTATTGCCTGTATAAAGACTAGTTGACTCCAGCAGCTATTGTACTGCTTATCAGAACAAACAAAACCCATTTAAGAGTGCAATGTACTAATGTAGGCCAACTACGCAGCTGTAAAATGGCGGCCATGCTTCTATGAATATCATTATAAGACGTCATCAGTGACGTGTACCTACATTTTTCAAATTCCAAGCGGCTAGTGTCAAACTCAGTTGGGATATAATATAGTTTACATAATGACCAACCCCCTGACATTATCACCCACGCAGAAACAACTTTTCAATTTTTAGCGTCTACTAAATTTAGCTATATTAGCGAGAGAGCTTTAAATCGCTAAATTAAATAGACGCCAAAATAATTATTATTCATTATAATGCCGGGTTATTATTTATTTTTAGCGTCTACTAAATTTAGCTATATTAGCAAGAGAGCTTTAGATCGCTAAATTAAATAGACGCCAAAATAATAATTAGTAACGCTAAACATGACTTTTGCTGATTTCGCTAAAATTAGTAGACGTAAATAATAGTTGGCCATATCTATGAGTAAGGTAATTAAATTATGTCGGCACACCACACTAGGTGAAAGTTGTTTTAGACGTTTTATGGTTTTATAAGAGATAGAGCGGCTGTATGTGGTATGTGGGAACTGAGTTCTTTTGCCTAGACCCCCACCTGTCAGGATTAATACAGAGGCTCATGGTAGCAGGGGCCGCAGATCTAGGATTGAATTTTGGGGGGGGGGCCATAATGATATGGGTGGGGTAATTAGTGGGTGTGGTCAACGAGGCCAGCTAGCTAGCATGCAGGATCATTAGCATAGATATACTACACAGACCGGGATTGGAAACTTCCCCGTTTTAATTTTATTCCGTGCATGATCCGTGTTGTCGTTGCTATGGTTATTATTACAGTTTATTAATAGTTATTAACAAATAAAATGGCCATCGGTGAACTTTTTCTCTTTTGTGCAGTGTTCTCCAGCCTCTCTTGCATCTCACAAAACACGGAAGAAGCTGAACTGCTGGTAGAAGTTAATAATGACCTTTCTCTACCTTCTGCATCTACAAAAATTGCTTAAATCATGGAATAGTAAATGGAAAGAGCTTGCATGTTTTGTATCTCGTGACATTTACCTTTAATTGATTTTAGCATGATTATAAACAACTAGAATCATTAAACTATGCTATTCCACTAGTGGAAAAATTTCTTCATCATATGCAAGTATCAAACAATAGGTCCGATGATGAGATCAGAAGAACGAGTCCCACAAAG
>NW_003546431.1:73538-76944 GCF_000090795.2 Amphimedon queenslandica | reverse complement strand
CTCTGCAATCAGTTATAGGTACAACAAAATCAACTATTTTCGGTACACTTTAGCTCTTGTAACAAACTCATACTTCATAGATTCTGACTCTAACCTGTATAATTACTTTGGAAAGTGTAAGGCCTTTCATATGATCATAATGGTACCAGTTTTACTTTAGCATGTTTTGAGAAAAGGGAGAATAATGGAATAAATGGCATTTTAAGAGGAAAAATGGGCTGTATCGTGAAAACTATAACATTTTTTGCACAATAGATAACAGTAGTGTTGAGAGGAAACATCAGGCTTCTTGATGCATCAGTTTCACTAACATGAGAACAGTCTTTCGCCAGATATTGCTCCTAAAAGAAGGAAAAGTAGCATGAAAATGGTGACAAAATTACAACAAGCCTCGGTTTGCTTAGTAACAATACAAATGAATGGAGGTTGGGCTACGCCCACGCACCCGTTTCCAATCCCTTTCATTTACTCTAATATCTATGGCAGGATTTCATTTGGGAAGTCAAAATTTTGAAGATTAGGCCTCTTAAATGAGCTCCTTTGTGGTTTAAAGACTGTTTACACAGTCAAGTACTGCAGCTGTTTTACAGTTTACATAGATAAAACTAATTTTATACTTGACCAGAAAAATTTTTGGGGGGGGCCTGGCCCCCCTAGATCCGCCCCTGCATGGTAGTAGATAGCCCTCTGCTCTGCTATGTGATCTGCAGTGGCATCTGCATAGCTAGTATAAATGAAGAATGAGGGCACAGTGGGGGCACTGAATAAAGCAAAGCTCATGAATTCTCAATAAAGCAAGCTCATTCTAGTCAGTTCAGTCAGTTGTAACTTGTCTCTTCATTCTCCTGCCTAGTTGCAGGGGCACAAGAAGCAGTTATGAGGGGCACTTGCCCCTATGTAGCTACGCCACTGGTGATCTGGAGACTATATGTGATCTGGTGTATGACTTGGGCTTGTCCCAGTGTGTCTCCGTTCCGCCTACACATATAAAGGGTAACATTTCGGGCCTTGTTCTCAGTTACCAATCAAGTTGTGAGGATAAGATCTCTGATGTTACTATACTACAATCACCTTGGTCTACCTCGGATCACCACTTAATCTCTCTTTCATTACTTGCAGGCTGTCCTAGAGAGCCAAGGAATCCCCCCTCATCTTTTCTTAACTACTCCAAAGCTGACTATCATGATATGTGTGACTTTCTGCTTGACTGGGATTTTGCCTCCTGCTATTGATTACAAATTAAGATGTTGACCTTATTTGGAGTGAGATAGTGCCTGCCATTTATACCTCTATTGATAAGTTTGTCCCAAGTCCCAACGGTATTTGTTCCTAAGAGACACTCCTATCTATCTCCCTCTGTGGTTTAATAATTCTTTGAGACATAACCTAAAGTGCACGAGGACTGCTTGTAGGAAGTGCCAATCTAATCCAACTCCTGAGAGGATGAAGTCTGTGCCTCTGTTGGAGTCCAATCTTAGTGATGACATTGTTAAGGTGGAGGCACATTACATCTCCTTTCTCATCAGTCATGTTAGATCAGTTACTAACCAGTCTCTCATTCCCCCTGCAGTGTGGTCATTCATGGTTCTAAAACTGCTTCCACTCCTAAAGAACAGGCTGAACTATTCAATGATTACTTTTTCTCTGTTTTCTCTCCCTATCCCTCCCTTCCCTCTCTGTTCTCTCTCTCACTTCTCTCCCACTGTAGCCTGTAGGTACGGTGTACTCTGGAAAGAGTTGAGATATCGTTAGCTGATGTTTTCAAGGCTCTATGTGAACTAGATCCCTCTAAAGCAATGGGTGCAGACAGTAGTATTGGTCCCAAAATTCTCTAGTCCTGTGCAACTGCACTGTGTGAGCCACTCCATCATCTACCGTATAGGGAGTATATTTCCCGGGGAAAATATTTCACGAAAATTACCTTTTAACCTATTCACAAGGAAAAATGTTTGCATTTTTCTTCTACTGACCATTATTAGTATGGTAAAAAACAATTTTCATAGGTAAAAATTTTCACGAATTTTTTAAAACTGTGAAATTAGCGAAATTAAATCTCCGTGAAATATACCCCCTATACAGTATTCTGTGTCTCTCTCATTACATCACATATCCCATCTGAGTGGAAGCTACACTGTATTCATCCCATTCACAAGTCAGGTGTGTCCAATTATAGACCTATCTCTCTACTTTCATGTGTTTCAAAGGTCTTAGAGGGGCTAACTTACAATAATGTGATTGATTTTGTTTTCCCATCTATCTCTACGAGCCAATTTGGTTTTCTCCGTGGCAGATCTACACTACAGCAGCTACTTGTGTTCCTCTCTGACATATTTTGCAATATTGATATGAGACAGCTAGCAAACTGATGCTGTGTACTTAGATCTACACAAGGCCTTTGATAGTGTTCCACATGATAAGCTACTTGTTTAAGCTATTCTTGACCGGTATTTCTGGCAGGTTATCAGGCCCACTGAGAGGGGGGGGGAGCAGGGGATAAATCCCCTGGGCCCCTCACTTCAGGGGGCCCCATAATAATGTACATTATAATTAAAGTATAATAAGTCATCATTTAATACATGATTAAACATGTGCCTTTCTGGTTTTTAAACTAGCAAAATGATGTATGATATAATCAAAATTTAGCTGTTCTGCAAGTTTGCTTTTAATTGCTAGTGTTCCTAAGTCAGTCAATCAATTTTCGGTCATATTTGAGCATTGGTAGTTCTTGTCATTTAATTTGTAATTTTTTTCATTATTGCAAAGGGCCCCTAATTTTAATCTTCCCCTGGGCCCCTTGTCTTCTCTCAGCGGGCCTGCAGGTTATGGGAATGGTTTTGTGAATATCTGTCATCCAGAGTCCAGTGTGTGTCTATTAATGGGGTTTATTCTACTACTCTCTGTAGTGACCGAGAAGGAAAGGTAAAGAGAGGTCTCGCGGGAATCAACGAACGAATTTATCAATAAGTTAAAAACTTCTTCTTAAAACTGAAGAATGCACACACTTAAATACACAGAAATCAATTGCATCATAATACATCACTGACACACATTGCATAATATTACATAACACTAGAAAGGAATCCTAATCAACAATGCATACATTATATAACCTACATAAGAAATGAAAATAAGTACAGAAATAATAATTAGGAAAAATGATAATAATAATAATACAATACATCCCTAGGAAAATAATTATAAATAAGTATACATTAACATTATCAGTTATAACACTCTCCCTGTTTCGTCTGGTGTCCCCCAGGGCAGCATTTTGGGTCCCTTGCTTTTTTAAATCTTTGTTAATGACATCCCATCACTGGTTAATTCTATATCAGTTCTTCTATATGCTGATGACACCAAGTGTTATCATCCTATTCATAACATTTCTGATTCTGTGAAGATGCAA
>NW_003546431.1:60644-73242 GCF_000090795.2 Amphimedon queenslandica | reverse complement strand
TCAGATGCATTAATAGCTAGTCAGGACCAACAAAGTACTTTTTTGTGCAGCAGTCACTTGACTAAATCATTTGGAAATAAATTATACTAAATTTGCTTTTATTTATTATTACCATGGCCAGTAGCAACAAGTTCTTTTTGCATGAAAGAGATGCAAGGAACAGCCATCAATGCATCTGATGACATCACAATTTGCACTCCCCCGCATTGTTTGTTGAAACAGGAAGAAGATGGCTGCCAACAAAAAGGATGAAATTTAAAGAGCATTTTCTTGCAAGTGAAAGACATTTTGATCAAAATAAGTGCATAACTGTTGTTCAAATGTTATATAGATACTGTGACTTGATTATTGAAAAATCCAAAAAATTCAATTCAGTTGCCCTTTAATGTCTCCCTCTCTCTCTCTCATTAGGTCAATATGTCCCTTCCTCCATTAAATGTCTCCACACTACCCAACTCTCCCTCTCACCCTCTCCCTCCCCCTCCCCCTCCCTTCACTCCCTTCCCTCGTCCTGGAGTCAGACACCTATCAATGGGATCCAATTTAAACTCATCCATTCGGAGTCTGATGTCATTCAGGGATATCACTCCATTGAAGTTAGCAGCACATTTTGCAGCATCACACTCTTCTAAAACCACAAAAATGTGCTGCTGCACAAGTGCAAACCACAGGAATGTGATAGGAAAAGAATACAATTTAATGCTAAACTAATGGAAGGTACTTTAATTAATACTAGCCTCTCTATAGAATATAAATGTATTATATTGGACTAAAATTGTAAATAGTAGATACTAATAATGCTTTATTAGTATTTGTACTATTCTTCTTTGATGTTTTGGCCACTACTAATTCATACTATACCTGCTGAAGCCACTCATGATCACTAGCTCATATTCACTAATGCATTACCACATGCTTTCCATGGAATGAGTGAAGCCGTAATGATCAATGACCAATGGGCCAGTTTGGGTATACATCATGTACATGTACAGATAGTGAGTTGGGAATGATTTGTTATGAGGTTATAAACCTCAAGACTCATTTAACGTATACTGTACCTTCTAAATTACATGTACATGTACAGCAGAGATCAGGGCCAAGTTAACTTTAATACGCAATTGCATATCGTAACATACCCGACCCGTACGTATTAAGTACATGTATGTATGTACAGTAGCACTTACTGTATATGTAATATTTGAAAATTTCCCTACTCTTTAGTTACTGTATAAGTGGGTTCTTTTGAGGGAATTATATTTCATGAATTCCACTAAAATTCCAATTTGCGGATTTTAATTTCGCGAATTCTACCACGTACCTTGCAGGTACCGTATTAAATTAATTTTCACTGATTTTGTTTTCGCAAATCAGGAAGGAATTTGCGAAATCTGTGAAATTCGCAACCTTAAAAAACCACTTATACAGAACATAAAGATATGTTTATTGTTCTCCAAGTTGTTTATTAATAGTTACATGTATTAGCAGTTGTGGTTATTATTAGGTATTACTGGTAATTAAAAGTTATTAATAGTTATTACTGGTTATTACTGGTTATTAGGTGTGTTTGGTGTTATGTATGAAGGATATTTAACTAATGCTGAAGATGATGTTGAAGGAGCAATACCAGTAATAATTAAAACTGTTAAAGGTAATTAATATTCATTAATGATAATAACAATGAATAATTAATTAGATAATACTCCTGATATTGTTGTGAAGTCGTTATTGGAGGGCGGGGCTGCTACAAGGGGTGTGATTCATCGTCATTTATTACCTCTAATTGGTGCCCATGCTTCAGATCTAGAACAACCAATGTTACTCTATCCCAAATCTTCATTTGGTACTTTAAAAACTTTATTACTGAAAACAAGAGAAGGAGGAGGAATCATGTTACCAGGAAATAATGTAAGGATACACGTATCATGTACATGTACACATAATGTACTGAATTTGGAGGAAATTAAATTGGCGAATTTGATGTTTAGCCAATCGCCAAAATAAAATCTACCATTTTGAGCCATTACCGTATAGCGGGTTTGTTTTGTGAGGGTAAACTTTCGTTTTCCATATCCTCAAAATGACTTTTGTGAAGTTAAACATTCATTCTGAAGACGTTATTAAGCTACCATGCCCATTAAAACTGGAATTTCGTTTGGTTAATTGTTCGTTTTCCCATCTTGAAGAACGAAAAGAACAAAAGTTTAGCCTCACGAAACAAACCCGCTATGCGGTATACACATGCTCAATGGCACATGGCCACAAAAGGCACAAATTTGCCAAATTAAAATTTGCCAATCACCACAATTTAGCAATTCACCAAATTTAACTTCCTCCAAAATTTTCCGCTATACGGTATTACATGTACTGTAAATTCTAAAATTTTTGATAGCCTTTTATATAGAATTTTTTAGCACTGCATGATCATTAAAAATAAACCGCATTCTGAAATTACCTCATACTCTATTACTATGAATTGCACTTTAATCAGCTTTAGATTGTTGCTAATTTTCTTATTGCAATTCCCAATGTCCCTATATGAAGTGGAAAGTTTCACTGAACTTTCCCCACAAACAGATCATCCTTTTAAAAGGTTTAAGTATTCAATAACAAGTACAACAGTGAAGATTTTCTTAAAAATATATTGTGCTAACACTTTGTTATATTAATGGTATACCTGTACATGTATTGCATTGAAAAATTTCCCTCTCTCCCTCTCTCTCCAGTCTGGTCAGTGTACATATATATCAACACATGATCTTGTATTTATATCTGAACAAGTGGCCAGAGGAATGTACCATTTAACTAGAAAAGGACAAGTACATAAAGACCTGGCATGTAGGAATATATAGTAAGAGTATTAATTGAAGTGGGTGGAGTTACTTATAATTAATAGTATTCACGAGAATCTACATGTAAAGATTGGTGACAGAGGACTTAGTTGGGATTTTTATCCAGAAGATTATAATACAATAGAAGAGAGAGGAGGAGGAGGAGATGAGACTATTGCTTATCCTGTCAAGTGGATGGCAGCTGAAGTTTTGTCTGACAAAAGATACTCCTCATCTTCTGATGTGGTAAGAGAGTGGAGGAGGGAGAACTACATGTACATGTATACATGTATGCATATGTACTGTATAATAGCTAAGGGTTTCCCACAAAGCATGTTAATTCAGTGAGCTACATGTACTGTACATGTTAACAGGATGAGCTTCATGAGCAACCAGACTACATTACAATACAGCACATAGCATTTGGAGTAACTTTAAAAATTCATAAAAAATCCAAATTTGATCAGAATCAGCTCAAACTTGATAAACAGCATAAGGACATGTATATGTATCAGAAAAAATTATAAGAATGGAGAATTCTCTCCTAGCCATTTTTGGCAAAATTTGGCTCGTAACCAAAGGCTATAGTCTTGGGTTGTTGGCCCGATTTTTAGCAACTTTAAAAATTCATAAAAAATTTAAATTTGATCAGAATCAGCTCAAACTTGATACACAGCATAAGAACATGTATATGTATCAGAAAAAATTATAAAAATGGAGAATTCTCTTCTAGTCATTTTTAACAAAGTTTGGCCCTTGACCAAAGGCTATAGCCTTTGGTTGTTGGCCCGATTTTTGAGCAACTTTAAAAATTCATTAAAAATCCAAATTTGATCAGAATTGGCTCAAATTTGATAAACAGCATAAGGACATGTACATGTATCAGAAAAAATTATAAAAATGGAGAATTTTTTCTTGTAATTTTAGTCAAAATACCCTGTACTATAGCATAGGTTTATTGGCCTAATAATTTTTGACAGTAGTTAAGCATTAATTTTGGATGTTAATAGTAAATTGTAAAATGCCTGATGTGGTAAAACCGGTAATATTGGGTATTAATGTTCGCAGTTTGTTTGTGGTTGTGTTACTTTATTACTATAAAGAGTAACTGTGTATAGCTTGTACCTGATGGTCTCTCATTGTTTGTATATTCTAGTGGTCATTTGGTGTTGTACTGTGGGAGATAATGACAAGAGGAAAGACTCCTTATGAAGATGTACTACCTGAAAATATGTTAAACTATTTAACTACTGGCCACAGACTCCCCCAACCTAAAAACTGTCCTGATGATCTGTAAGAACCAAATCACATTTGTTTACCACTCTCTCTCTCTCTCTCCCTCTTCTATCAACAGGTTTAGTTTAATGGGTTGGTGTTGGGCCCTCACTCCTAGTGATAGACCAAGATTTAGTCATTTAACTGTACGACTTAAAGAATTTTATGATCAACTGGGATCATTCATATAAAGAGAGCCAACCAGAGAGTACTCTATCATAATTTTATTTCATTTCACCATTCACTGTATTATTAACATAAACTATTCTTCAGAGATCATTGTCTATTTTAAATAAAAATAATGTATTTTAACATCATTAGTCATGTGTTGTGCTTGACGAAAGAGTGTTTTAGAGGATGAGTAGTAGATTCAAATTGAAAACAAAAGCCAAAGTGTATAGAGACTTCATGCAGTAATCTTCAAGTGACCCAGTTAATGGTCTGTGTCTTGTAACAAAGTCAGTGATCAGATTTTATTAGCAAGTTCAATGAGGTCACATGCGTGGGTGTTTGTAACCTAATCTGCTTTCTTGTGGGTGGAAACATTTAGACTGCATGAGTCTAAAGATTTCCACCCCATTAAAGAGTTTGATCTTTTTTCTTTCTCTTAGTCTGAGCACCAAACAAAATCTTTTTGCAATGGCAAGTGACAGGGACCGTAATGAACCAGACTATGTACCCCCTGCACCACCAGAGAGTCTTGTTCCAATGACTGTTACTCCTGAAGTTATAAGCATTGCTCAAAAGATGAAGAAAGATGCTGAAAAGAAGCTCAAGACTAACTTCACTACCTTCACTCCATTGCACTATATAAAGGAAGGAGAAGCTGATTATTGTATAAGGGTAAGTCTATGGCTCAATCAAAGGTATTTTTATAGTCTAGTGTGCATATGCATGCATGCAAACTGAAGTATGATGATAGATATTAGAGTATGGTATGATATAGCTTCCGTATGGACACAACAAAGTTTGAGAGTTGTCCTGTATGATATTGGAAATGTAATAAATGCTGCTTCTCAGATGGTACTACATGTATAGGTGTCCATTTCAAATAGTCTGTCCATTTAAGAGAGGACCTTTGTTACAACACTTCTAAATATGACGTATTTTGTAGGTTAAGGTTGATAATGACCAGTTGATAGATGTCTCTGGTAAATATGTTGCTGGTTCTGTCATGAGAGTTAAAGCAAAGCATGTTACTGAACATGATCGAATGACAATTTGATTTTTGACTTTTATGTAATTGTTATTATTCAGGCCTAGAAGGATTATTTTTTGTTCAATATTTTGAGATATTATGCTCTGTATGGATGCAAAAGTAACGTTATTACATGATATACATTCGACACACCCTTATTATTTATCAAGTAGATATGATGGAAATCTACTTGTTGCTACAGCAAACTGATTGCATTTCATGCTATCATATATCATATCTTATCATGCAAGGCCATTGAGTACAGGCTATAGGATGTCAGCATGTATAGAAAGGCACTCCTGCTCAATAAACTGTGGCAGTATTTGGCCAGAGATATGTGTCAAGTATTATGGTAGCTCTATGCCCACAAATAAAGTAATTGTTGTATAATACCATAAAAAGTATTAATTATAATGATACCAAGAGTACATAATAACTGAAGGTGATGTAGAGTACATTGATGTGGTCACATGCGTGGGTGTATACAGGTGGAGTAGCTAGCCTAGATCTACTTTCTATCTTTCTTTCTAAGAGCACTGTTCTTAAAAAATGATGTCAAGCAACAGAGAGCATCATGAACCAGACTATTTGCCCCCTACAACAGCAGAAGGTTTTGTTCCAATGACTGTTACTCCTGAAGTAGTAAGCTTACTCCTGAAGTTATGATAAGCATTGCTGAAAAGATGAAGAAAGAGGCTGAAAAGAAACTCAAGACTAGCTTCACTACCTACACTCCTTTGTATTATATAAGGAAAGGAGAAACTGATTATTGTATAAGAGTAAGTTCAACTACAGTTCACAATCAAATGTTCACATCCATATGCATCCTAATGGAGCCTCTATTAAATTGACTTGTTTGAGACTTGTCCTGTATCATATTGTCATAGTTGCTGTCTGATGAAGCTATATGTAGGTGTCCATTTTAAATAGCCTGTTTGTTTAAAAGAGGGTCGACATTACAATGCTTCTTTTATAATACTTGACTGTATTTCATTAGGTTGAGGTTGATAATGATCTGTTAATAGATGTCTGTGGTCAATATTCTGCTGGTTCTGCCAGGAGAGTTAAAGCAAAGTCTGTTGCTAAAACTGATCAGATGACATTCAACTTTCAACTTTTATCATTTTAATTGATCTATACTACTATAGAGAATATCATTATTTATTTTTAATATTTTAAACATACCGGTAATATGCTATTTTTAAATATTTGTATATATTATGCTATGGACACAAAAAGTAAGGATTCCTGCTACTACATGATAGACATTTGACACACCCTCATTTATCAAGTAGAAATGATAGAAATCTGCTTTGTCTACAACAAACTGATTGCATTGCTACAATACTGAAGTTATGTCTGACAAAAAATACTTAACACCTTTTGATGTGGTAAGAGATTGGAGGAGGGAGAGCTTCATGTACACCTATGCATATGTACTATATAGCCAATGTAGAGTTTATCACAAAGCATGCTAAGTTAGCTAACAAATTAAATTAAGGTGACATGCGTGGGTGTATGCAACCTGCTCATTATGAGTGGCATCTGGAGGAGTATTTTACTATTCTTTCTCTTAGTCCAGGTCAGTAAGAGTAAAACTAAATTCTGTTCCCAATGACAAGCAACAGAGACCGTAATGAACCTGAACAACTAGCCCCTACACCAGCAGAGAGTCTTCATCCAATCGATGTTACTCCTGAAGTTACAAGTATTGCTCAAAAGATGAAGAAAGATGCTGAAAAGATTCTCAACATAAACCCAGGCTATGCTACCTATACTCCTCTGTACTATATAAAGGAAGGAGAAACTAACTATTGTATAAGAGTAAGTTTAATTATAATAGTCCATGATTCAATCATTGATAGACCTGGTAGATACTTGTTCATGTGCATGCTGCATCCATATCCTAAAGTATCAATGATAATCATATATAGCCTCTAAATGGACAAGAGAGTTAGAGAGTTGTACTGCTACTACATCATATTGGAAATGTTATCCTGTCCATTAGAGGTGTCCAAAGCCTGTCCATTTTTAAGAGAGAGGCTTTATTTACTTACTTCTTAGAGTATACTGTATATAAATTGTGTAAATGGTGTACCATATTTTGATAGGTTGAGGTTGATAATGGTCAGTTGATTGATGTCTCTGGTAAATATGTTGGTGGTGCTGTCATGAGGATTACAGCAAAGCCTGTTAACAAAACTGATCCGATGAAATTTTAATTATTTTTACATTTTGATTATTACAAGAACTATTATTGCTAATACAACTAGAAACTATCATTTATTTTTATCATTTTTAGATGATAAGCATTATTTCTAGTAAAATGCTATTATTGAAAGACTGTAATATTACAACAAACTAATTATGCATGGCTTGTTACTTAATATTATCAAGAGTATGTATATGTACTCTTGATATTAGAGTACTTCTGATCATTAACTCCAATATCAAGAGTGCATAATTACTTATCTATATGCCTATTATCTGCATGATGATTAACTTTTATGATTTTAGTACCCAGAATTAGTCAATAAAACCAAGAGTACATAATATTGCAACAATAGATACTAAGACACTCATCAGGATAATTGATATACAATAATAGTAAGTACGTAAAAATCATACCTATATATTACTCATGCATGCCCTGTTATCTGTTGTGATAGATCTCCCACATTAATTGCATTTCTGCTTAATAGGCTATGGGCATTTTTCCCAAGAAATATGGCAAGTTAAGTACTAATGTGTACTCACAAATGTGTATAGTATTAATTTGAAAGCTGAATTGTTACTATGATTTTATCGTCTTATTGTTATGCAGTTGCATGTCACCATGTGTTAGCTATCACATATGTTGTACAAGCTGTGATAGAGTCACTAAAATTGCAAAAGATCATAAATTCAGAGCCAAAGGCCTGAATAAAACCTGATATCACTAGTGCAGTGATAGAATGAAGGATGCTATTGATACAAATTACTATAATATAGCCCAAAAATTCTTTGGCCTTGACAAAACACATCTAATTAAAAATCATTAACTATCAGTGTGTGTATTTGTGTGTGTTTGTGTGTGTGTGAGCAGGAGAAAGATGTACAAGATATGCATGTTAGTGGATAATTTCCTGGCTACACATTTTATGTAGATTGGTTGCTGGAAAAAAAATGCAAGCATGCAGTGGCTAAAATTGTTTAATAAGTTCCTATGAAGATTTTAAGTCATTAGTTGGGTCTACATCCAATATACTCTGTCTTGTATGAGGTGATAGTTAGGATAAGTATTAATACAAGTCTCTTTGTGTCGATAGTCTAGTATGAGTTTTATATTTTTATTATCCATTACTAGTGACTGGAGGATGAGTAGTATTGACTCAGTAGACAATGAAGTCATTCTTAGATCCAGTTCAACTAGTGATGAGTTATTGAGGAGGAGGTGAGAAAGAGCCTGTCCACTAGTAGAAGTGATGAGAGGATTACCATAAAGATCTAATCAGGTAAGTGTAGAGTTGTGTTCAAGTGCTTGACAGATACTAGTAACTCCTCTATCACTAATGGAGTCAAAATTGATTTCTAGTTCTTGTATTGTTTTATTATTAGTTAGTAGTATACACAAGTACTGGATACAATCATTAGTTAACGGAGTGTACCATATCTCAAGTCTCCTCAGGTTTAGTGTATGCAGTTTAGTTGATGATAATAGAGATACTGTACTATTAGTAGATGAGTTATCAAGTTCAATCTTCTCATGATTATTATTAATATTACTAATCACTTCATTACACTGAACTGGAGATGGATATTCAAGGGATACCCTGTCACTGTCCCAGTCCACACTCCCAGTGACTCCTAATATAAACCAAAGGATTATACTTATATAAATGTATGTACATAATAATACACATATTCACGTCATGTGTATATACAAACACACACAACTTGCATAAACAAATACAGACACAGCTAGTAGTTGTCACTGACTGACTGTATTATGTGAATGTGTGTGTCTGCTATAATGTATTAAGTATGTACAGAGTAAAATTGGAAGTAAAAAATAATCAAACGAGACACCTACGGTGCATGGCCTCGCCCCTATAGCTGCTATGGTGCATGCCCGCACTGCAATAGCTGTTTGATTATCAGCATGAAGAGAGTCTGCTCAACACTAGCTTCCTGCAGTTGCACTTGCTCTTGAATACTTGCAGAAGTAGCAGCACTGCAGCACATACATGCAAGCAGCTCCAGCCCCTCCCATGCATGTAGATTGAAAGGTGTGGCATTCCATCATAACTTAACTGGAATGATTGGCAGCAAGAAGACCATGTGAGAAAGAAGCTTCACTTTTTCTTTCCTAATCAGCAATATAAGATGAACTTGCTGACAGAAAAGTTGCTGCCTTTGTATATTTGAGATAGTATAGGTACTTTAGTACCTATAACCCAGCAAGTTGTTGCTCTAGCGCTTCACAAACGAGTGACCTCAACAATTTCAAGTAAGTATAACTCTTTTTCAAGTAAGATTTAGAGAAATCTGTTCATATTGTTTGAAGGCCATGTTCTAATCTACTGAAAAATGCTACCAGCTATCTCTAAAGTGCCAACACAACGGAACTTGGCTCAACTACTCGATTTTCTTACTTTGAAGTTTCTGTACCTAGCACTTGTATTTGAGCAACACAAAACAGTTAAGAAAGACTTTTTCAAGTCAATAAGAAAGGTCTAGGAGCTTAGAACACGCTGTGCTAAAGTTATTGTTTATTAAAGACAAATTTCAGTTGTACAGAATGAACGAGAGCACTAAAGTGCATACCCTCGACACAATCTGTATGTAACAGTTTCATTAAATTAAGAGAAAATAATTGGTGAAAGTTTTGAGACAGAGAAGAAGCTTCAGCATGCACTAGATTTATTAAAACTTAGTGAATGTTTTGAGACAGACAAAGAATTTTTTGTTTTTTTAAACAAAGAGCTCCAGCATATTTGCTGCACTGCTAGCTGCAGCAATGTAAAGGTGTGGCTGCAAAGAAGGTGTGGCTCAATCAAGCCATGCTCCACCCCCACACACAGTAAATGGTGGCACATGGCCCTAAGTGGTGAAGAAAGCTTTGGTTTTTCTCGACTTTTAAACAGTTTAGCATACATTTGTTAGGCTCTATTTGTTGCATACAAACTGCTATCTAGTCCCTAATGTTAAAAGACTCTGGCCGCTACCTCGGGAGAAGAGAGCCTCGTCTAAACTCACAAGGTATGAAAGTTTGGGCTATCATATCTTTAAAACGAAGAAGATTGGAACAATTTTTCTCATATTAATGAAAGATGAGGCTTTGCTTTATTGTTTTATCTGCCCTGTTGCTCTTTTGCTTTCACTACGAAAGAGCTGCAGGAGAGCCGACTGCGTTTGGCGACTTTGCCAGCTTCTTTTACCACGGAAAAGACAAATCAAGGATTCCCAAGACGGAGAATAACTTTTTCTAGAGCAAGTGTTGATTATAAGACTATCCGGGACAAGACAAGAAAGCAGTGTCAGCTCAAATGTGGAGGTCAAAGCGAACACACAGACAGGACGACTGCTTTACCCTCGACTACGCCTACGCGGTCTCGGGTAATGACAGACACACACAACAACTACCTATACCTCGCGTAGGCGAGGCCAATAAACACACAAGATACACAGGGACAAGACATACATTATGTGTATTATATATCATACTAAACAGGTCTATATACAAAAATATAGACCTGAGGTGGGTGGATAATGTCATAATATATCTCATAATTATGACATCATCCTTTGATGAGGTCGGGTTTATATTTTTGTATATATACCTGCCATTCAGAAATGCTGTCATCATTATGAAATATATCTTATATAACATACTAGAACTGGTCAATATACAAAAGATATAGACCTTTGGTGGGTGTCCTCAGAGGGCCTGTGGCCCTCGGGCTATATCGCATCTTTTGTATATAGACCTGTTTAGTATGATATATATTATACATATACAGATACTGTAAACCAGTTTATTTTCGCGGTGGAAAATTTTTGTGAATCTTGCATTTCTAGGATTTTGCAGAATTAATTTTCGCAAATTGCTTGTAGACTGCACCACATGGCAGTGGAGAGCAGTGGTGAAGAATTTTTGCGACTGATCAAAATCCATAAAATTTGTGAAAATATTTTACCACGAAAATAAACTGGTATACAGTAATTAAATCACAGTAAGGGCTTTAATCAATTTTTTTACATAAACATTAGCTAAAACATGACATTATACATGTACATGTTCAGGAATAATTTTACTGACTGTCACAATATGTGACCATAATTGACAAAAGGTACCTTATGGCGGGTAGTGAAATTTGTCTTTCTAGCCTAAGAAATCCAACTTCCTGAGCCCCATTTATCATAAAATTACTCCACAGGATGCAAAAAGTTACCATGAAACTTTTAGGAACAATGATTGTCTAACAAAGCACTCACAGGTTGATATTTTCCATTATAACGATCAATTTTAAAATCCGCCATAAGGGCCCTTTTGTCAATTATGGTCACATATAATCACAAATATTACCTTTATCATGTTGTTCCTTGTCTTGTCTCAGTGCAGGTATCATAATAGGATCATCATTAATAGTCTCCAAGAAAAGAGAAGCTTTCTCATCATTACTAGATGAATCATTCCTTATCTTCTGTAGAATAGGAAGGGACACTTTTTCCACTGACAGTATAAACTCTAACAATTGAAGTGACTCCAACATTGAGTAAACACAGCTACTAGGAATGACTCCTAAATCACCAGACACCAAGGATCTTCCTTTCCAATAAAAACTATTCCACTTCTCATATATCTCCAGCTGCTCTCCCTCACTAAATGAAAGATCATCACTGCTTCTTATTTTATGATTGATACGTGCTGTGTAAATAGATTCTGCTGTTGGTGATTGTGTAAACTGATCCTTCTCTATACAATATATCAATCAGTTAATAATTTAATTACTAACATATCACATACTCTCAATATTTCCCTTTTGACTCATCAGCAGTTGTACACTAGTTATTGATATATTTTCTTGTAGTAACTCAATCTCTTTCTTATACTCCACTAATGTCTCCTCTCTTCCTGTGATGAGGTAGTATAGACAAATTATACCAGTAGAGTCAGTACCTGCTTTCATTACGAGAGAAGTTCGGAAATACTGAGTCTCTGATTTTTTTGATTTGAATATTTTATTTATCAACTGTCCTCTATTCAGCAGCTTCACTTTCAGTTTAGACTCTACAGTAATGACACAATGAGAAT
>NW_003546431.1:58368-60634 GCF_000090795.2 Amphimedon queenslandica | reverse complement strand
TACATGCTTTAAGTTAGTACTATACCTGGTGTCTCTAGTGTAATATACTCTATACAAATAAAAATATATGAATAAATTACCTTCATTGTTCACTAACTATACCTTTTCTTTTTCTGAAGATATTCAGCTGTTTATCTTGTTCAAATATTGATCCTATACCATTAGTATAAGTAACATCAGTAATTGAGTAATAGATCAACTCACACACCTTCTTTGTAATCAAGTAAAGTCCTCAGTTCTTGTTTCTCTCCATCAGCTATTTTAATCTCCTCTGCAAGACACTCATTATTCATTACCTATAATCAGTACATAATATTAAACAAGGTCTCATACAGTTACAGTATCTTATACTTTGTATCTGATTCTTTTATCATAGACAGTGTAGTGGCCGATGGTTAGTCTAATTAAACTAAATTCCTTCATCAAGACAGTTAGGTTGTCTTGTGCTTCCAAGAGAAGAGCAGCTAGTAAATGATGTGGGCCATAACAGATGATAATGATGGAGTTCCCACAATGAATGCTTTGTACGACAATCCTCTTATTAAGATTCTTGAATGCTTTCTTAATAAGTCGCTGAATGTCATCAAGTGTGTGTTCCTCAGGCTTCCAGTCAAGAACAAAGTGAACTGTTTCACTAGTGAGAAAACTTTCAGTAAGAAACATTTTGTCAAGCATAAAGGGAAGCGACATTTGCTCACAAAAGCTGTCAACCTTCTCTTCATATCTTTTGACGAGGTCTTTCCCTTCCTTGATGTTATATTTATTGACAATTGACTTTATTATTGATACGTCAATAATAGTGCACCTTCTTTTAACAGCACTCATTATTTCCTGAACAGACGCTGCTTCTTTTATTGATTGACTAAGCTCGGGGTAACTTTCAACAAGGAACAATTTCATGTCATCAACTGATGAAACTTTCTCAACTACCAAAGGAACTATTTCATGTTTTAGGATACCAAACTCTCCTCTTGTTTCATTGAACATACTCTTGTAACCTTCACTGATAATAAACGACTGAACAACTACAATATTGTAATAAAATTGCACTACCAATGCTCATTTTACCTGATGAAACTGATTCAGTAGTATTGTGAGAAACAGCTGGAGCTATGAATTAATAATAAGCACTTGAAGCTATTTATATACATACCTAATGGTACATCAGGAATAAATTTATCTTGAACACCAGCTTCAGGATCAAGGAATGATTCACTATGATCTAAAAAAGAAGCGGCAGACCTCATTGATGAAAGTTACCATTCACTTACCACAATCTTTAATAATATCTTGAGCTAAAGGTTTAGTTTCTTCTAATTCCATTAGTATATTTCCTAGTGACCTCAGCTTGCTGTGATCATCAGATACTGTAATCATTAATTCTCTTAATGTATCACTTAATGAGCCACCACATCTCTCAATCTTCCTTTGTGTATCCTCAGTGATTAATCCTTCTGTATATAACAACTGGATACAACTATCAGTGAGGGATACTTGTGATATTCTATCACTGTAATGCTGTAATATCTGACTAGCAGGATCATCATCTATAAAAATAATAAAATATACTTTAAACTGTATTTATGTATGTTAACTTTACATGTATTACGGATGAGTGTAGCAGCTGGTTTTTGATTCATTCTCTCAAGTGCACTAGCTAATGATTCCCAAGTACAATTAGATAAAGTCAACCACAAGCTCAAGCACTCTCTCAAGCAACGTGATGGATTATTCACATAAGTATCTTCAATATTCTTCACTTGAGGATAAGGTAGCTTTAATTCCAATCCCAGATCAAACCAGTCAGCATCAATGAAGTGACTTTCCTTCAGAGCATCTCTTACTAACTGCAGATGAGTGATGTCTAAAAGATAAATAATAATACATAGGGCTAGCATTTAGTATTATAGTGAAGAAATGAATGACACTATTACTAATTGAATAAAGTAGCCCTCACAGAGTTAGGGGAATATACTTTCTCTCTTTAATATAAAGAGTTTTACCTAAACGAAACACTCTGCTTGTAGCCATACCTGCTGCTGCTAACCGAGCTACGCCCTTTTGCGTGGGTGTAAGTTTATAAGACGTCGCGTCACGGGCGTAGTTGGATTCTGATCACGTGACCTTCAAAACAAGCGCCAAGACACAAAATGGACGAATCAGCAATGGAAGTTGTTCCAATGGACGAGAGCTATAAAGCAGCTCCTAAGAAGTACCCGGTACCAGTTGTATTTGATAAGAATGAGCATGGAGGAACCTCTGACGG
>NW_003546431.1:50963-54912 GCF_000090795.2 Amphimedon queenslandica | reverse complement strand
GGAATATTTATTATTAATTATTATTATTATTATTATTTTGTTGTTGTTGTTGTTGTTATTTGGTAGGAGAGACCTAAAAAGAGACATTCCATTCATAATTCCTCTTCATTCATTAATGTGGATAGTCTACTGGAGGCATCACTAGTCTCACTATCATCACCTATTACTAGTGAGTACACTACTACATGCCCTTCATAAAATAAATTATTTTTTAAGTGTAATTTTGAGCTCATTGTCATCATGTACATGTCATTGAAAGGAGCGTAAAAAAAAAACATGTACGTGTTTTGTGTATAAAACTTAGCCGTTTGTCTGCTAAATTTTCTCTTATTGCCAAATCTTGAATGTACATGTACTTGCATGTAATGACTTTTACATATACATACTTACTCATGTACATGTACATTGTACATATAGAAAGAAGCATATAATAATTTATAGATTTTGAAAAAAGCACAAAATTTGTATCCAAGACCATCCATTCCATGGTCTTTTTAAAGTACGCAAGTACATGTACATGTATATATGTATACTATATCCCAACTGAGTTTGACCCAAGAAAAACTGGAATAACTTTTTATAGGAATGTGAGATAAGGATGAAACTTTCACAGGTTCTTAGTCGCCCAATGCCATCACAGGATCTCAGGTCTTGGGTCTCTCAGCCCTTGGGAACCCTGAGAACCGGGTTCTCCCTATAAACCCAATGGCATACCAAAATGACGTTTTATGACAATTTATCTACGTCATAGTTTACATAAGAACATGTGGTCGAGCGCCCAAACTGATAATTCTTCTTTTAAAAAGCTAACAGAGCAAGATCTTTTGATAATAATGGCCAATATGAAGACTAGTTGACTCCAGAAGCTATTGTACTGCTTATCAGAACAAACAAAGGCCATTTAAAAGTGAAATACAGGCCAACTAGGCACCTGTAAAATATCGGCCATGCTTCTATGAATATCATTATAAGACGTCATTAGTGACGTATGGCTACATTTTTCAAATTCCAAGCGGCTGGTGTCAAACTCAGTTGGGATATAGTATACATGTATGTATTGTTTTTTACCATTGACTTGATGTACATATACATCTACATGTATGTTTACTACTATTATTTTACGCTACCACAGGGCAGGGGCTAAGAGAAGGTGGTATTAAGAGACAATCAACACTAGCCACTGCTTCAATAGCCACACCCACTCAATCCGGTCCCGCTGTTACCACGGCAACAGAAGGGGGCGGGGCAGTCCCCAATAAACAAGACACGGCCAGATACCACATTGTCAAAGAATTACTAACGACAGAAAAAAATTTTGTAAAAATCCTCAACGTAATTGTCAATGTAAACCACACCCCTTTGACTCCACCCATTATTAATTACATGTTATTAATTACATGTATAGGAGTTTATGAAGCCGTTAGCTACTCCAGGACAGAGAGGAGGGCAGTTACTGACTAACGAGAATGTTAAAAGTATTTTTGGTAATATTCCTGATATACTGAGAGTACACACTGATATAATGGTTAGTGGGTGTGGTGGTGGGTGTGGTCAGTTATTGTGTGGTTGTGTAGAATGGACTGGAGGAAAGGATTAATAATTGGGAGAGCAATACTTGTATAGGAGACATACTACTAGGACAGGTACGGTATAATACATGTACATTATGACTACATGTACATGTACATTAATGTATTAATGTATGGGTTTTTACCATGGACTATATACCATACCTTCAAGGTCTCATATTACTGATAGAGACCGAGAAGGTATGGTATATATGATATATTCTATACTTACTGTAAGATCAAATAAGACCACCATTGAGCATTTATAATCATTGGTAGTGACAGCTGATGGAGTAAATTTGACTAAAAGAGGTCTGTTCTAGTCATTAGAGTGTCCTTAGCTACTTGCAAGAAACTGGCCACTAAGAACAGAAAGGAAAGGCCTAAAGTCAGTCAGGCTGTGGTAGCAAAGAGAAAGAGAAAAGGCAGCCATTTCCTCACCACGTGGCACTATGAATATCATTAAAGCCACATGGGGGTGTATATCAAGGGTGGGGCTGTATATGCTTAATATACCACCTGGTGGGGCCTTTGATCATACAGTAACTACAGTATGTACATGTACATGTATATTACACATGTAGCTCACGGTATTTTTTAAAATGGTCATAACTTGAAAAATTGAATTCGGAATCAGCTCAAACTTTCTACACAGCATAAGGACATCAATATTTATCAAAAAAATGTAATAAAAATTGGGGTGATTTTGGAGCCATTTTTTTGAAAAAACCATGGGCTATAGTACAGGGATTTTTTCAGAATTTTGACGTTTTCTTAAAATGGCCATAACTTGAAAAATTGAAGTCGGAATCAGCTCAAACTTTCTACACAGCATAAGGACATCAATATGTATCAAAAAATGTAATAAAAATTGGAGGTGATTTCGGAGCCATTTTTTGAAAAAACCATGGGCTATAGTACAGGGATTTTTTCAGAATTTTGACGTTTTCTTAAAATGGCAATAACTCAAAAAATTGGAGTCGGAATCAGCTCAAACTTTCTACACAGCATAAGTACATCAATATGTATCAGAAAATGTAATAAAAATTGGGGGTGATTTTGGAGCCATTTTTTGGAAAAAACCATGGGCTATCCTTGCATAAATAAAATCTTTTTGAAATAAAAGTGAAGGGAGGAACACACAAATGAACAATATAATAAAGAAATAAATAGTTTAGGCAAGCTATGATAAATTAAAATTAAAATTAAATTAAATCAGTGGACTAGAACGTGACCATCAGATATCGCAACCACAGCATCAAAATCACCAAAATTGAGCCGGTATAGTGACTTTCTTGTACCACGAATGCAGTAAATGGTCAAACGTAAAATAGAAAATGATAGTTTACACCTAATGAGATTGATGAGTGGACTGTATAGGTATTTTGTAGATTTTGGCTCATTCTTTAAAATGGTCGTAACTTGGAAAATTGAAGTCAGAATCAGCTCACACTTTCTACACAGAATAAGGACAATAATATGTATTAGAAAATGTAATAAAAATTGGGGGTGATTTTGGAGCCATTTTTTAGAAAAAACCATGGGCTATTGCCTTGGGTATTTATTAACATTGCCATATCTCATTCATGATATACACTTAACATAAAATTTTCCAATTACTCTACAGTGTGTGTGTGTGTGTGTGTTTATTTAATATCTTACAGATCATCAGGACAGTTTTTAGGTTGGGGGAGTCTGTGGCCAGTAGTTAAATAGTTTAACATATTTTCAGGTAGTACATCTTCATAAGGAGTCTTTCCTCTTGTCATTATCTCCCACAGTACAACACCAAATGACCACTAGAATATACAAACAATGAGAGATCATCAGGTACAAGGTATACACAGTTACTCTTTATAGTAGTTGCTAACATGTAGACTTTAGCAATATACAACTACTATACATGTAGTTGTATATTGCTAAAGTCTATCCAGCCACTCTCCTTTATGAGTGTCAAAAAGGGGAGGGGCTGGTGGAAATAAAGACATCTACTCTCTTACCACATCAGAAGATGAAGAGTATCTTTTATCAGACAAAACTTCAGCTGCCATCCACTTGACAGGATAAGCAATGGTCTCATCTCCCCCTCCTCCTCTCTCTTCTATTGTATTATAATCTTCTGGATAAAAATCCCAACTTAACCCTCTGTCACCAATCTTTACATGTAGATTCTCATGAATACTATTAATTATAAGTAACTCCACCCACTTCAATTAATACTCTTACTATATATTCCTACATGCCAGGTCTTTATGTACTTGTCCTTTTCTAGTTAAATGGTACATACCTCTGGCCACTTGTTCAGATATAAATACAAGATCATGTGTTGATATATATGTACACTGACCAGACTGGAGAGGGAGAGAGAGAGGGGGGAAGAA
>NW_003546431.1:48046-50953 GCF_000090795.2 Amphimedon queenslandica | reverse complement strand
AGTCTCCAAACACTCACACAGACTCGAGCAGACAACACACTAGGACCGTAGTAACTCGCAACGTGGTCATTATTAGTAATAATTATTACCTTAGTAGGCGTGATTTCAATAAATAAAATTTTAGAAAATTAGTTTTTAGTAAAAAGCTGCGTTTATTCAAACTATTTGTGCAAGAAAATTATAAGTCAGGTAGCAAAGAAATTGTAAGCAAGAGCTTGTTTCAATTCAAAGGTTTGTCTCATAATGTGATCTGTCTCATTACTCACGCATATACTCTAACTTTTATGATTTTAGTACCCAGAACTAGTCAATAAAACCAAGAGTACATAATATTGCGACAATAGATACTAAGACACTCGTCAGGATAAATGATATACAATAATAGTAAGTACTTAAAAATCATACCTATATATTACTCATGCTTGTCCTGTTATCTGTTGTGATAGATCCACCACATTAATTGCATTTCTGCTCAATAGGCTATGGCATTCTTCCCAAGAGATATGGCAAGTTACAGTGGCGGAGCTGGAACTAAACTGATGCCAGGGCCCGGATGTGGGTGTGTCCACTTTCTAACTTTTTCTTTGGGTATTTTACTTGAAAAGTGCTTGCTAATTACTTACATTCACCTGTATACCCTTGTTAGTACTCTGGTGAGGCTTGTGGTTGGCTTTATCTAAACTTTAGGGAAGGAATTGTTTACATTGCATCTAATGAATCTCATTACAGAGCTTTGATGCCCGGGCCTAGGCCAGTGTGGGCCCGGGTTCAGCTCCGCCACTGGCAAGTTAAGCACTGGTGTGTACTCACAAATGTGTATAGTATTAATTTGAAAGCTGAATTTTTACTATGATTTTACCATCTTATTGTTATGCAGTTGTATGTCGCCATGTGTTAGTTATCACATATGTTGTACAAACTGTGATAGAGTCACTAAAATTGCAAAGGATCATAAATTCAAAGCCAAAGGCCTGAATAAAACCTGATATCACTAGTGCAGTGATATAATGAAAGATGCTATTGATACAAATTACTATAATATAGTCCAAAAATTCCTTGGCCTTGACGAAACACATCTAATTAAAAATCATTAACTATCAGTGTGTATTTGTGTGTGTGTGTGTGTGTGTGTGTGTGTGTGTGTGTGTGTGTGTGTGAGGAGGAGAAAGATGCACAAGATATGCATGTTAGTGGATAATTTCAAGGCTACACATTTTATGTAGATTGGTTGCTTAAAAAGATGCAAGCATGCAGTGGCTAAAATTGTTTTAATAAGTTCCTACGAAGATTTTAAGTCATTAGTTGGATCTACCTCTACTCTACTCTGTCTTGTATGAGGTGATAGCTAGGACTAGTATTAATACATGAGTCTCTTTGTGTCGCTTGTCGAGCCAGAGTCTCCTTATCTTGTTATTATCCATTAGTGACTGGAGGATGAGTATGTATCGACTTAGTAGACAATGAAATATTCTTTAGATTCAGTACATCTAGTGATGAGTTATTGAGGAGGAGGAGGTGAGAAAGAGCCTGTCCACTAGTAGAAGCAGTGGCGGAGCTGAACCCGGGCCCACACGGGCCTAGGCCCGGGCATCAAAGCTCTGTAATGAGATTCATTAGATGCAATGTAAATAATTCCTTCCCTAAAGTTTAGATAAAGCCAACCACAAGCCTCACCAGAGTACTAACAAGGGTATACTATGACAGGTGCATATAAGTAATTAGCAAGCACTTTTCAAGTAAAATACCCAAAGAAAAAGTTAGAAAGTGGACACACCCACATCCGGGCCCTGGCATCAGTTTAGTTCCAGCTCCGCCACTGCCGGAGTAGAAGTGATGAGAGAATTATCAGAAAGATCTAATGAGGTAAGTGTAGAGTTGTGTTCAAGTGCTTGACAGATATTAGTAACTCCTCTATCACTAATGGAGTGGCCATTGGTGACTACTTCTTGTATTGTTTTATTATTAAACAGTATAGATCTATACACAAGTACTGGATACAATCAAATTAAGGAGTGAACAATATCTCAATTCTCATCAGGTCTAGTACTCTAGTATATGCAGTTTAGTTGATGATAGTAGAGATACCGTACTATTAGTAGATGAGGAGTAGAGGTAAATCCACTTGTGATTATTATTAATATTACTAATCACTTCATTACACTGAACTGGAGATGGAGACTCAAGGGAAACCCTGTCACTGCCCCAGTACACTCTCCCAGTGACGCCTAATTTAAACCAAAGGATTATACTTATGTTATATTGTATGTAATATTGTATATCGAACAAAGTATCACTCTTCAGAGTAATAGTCAATTATAATCTTGCTGCTTGCAAGGACTAATGAAAAGATCAATTATGATAAAAAGATAATAATGACAATACAATACTTTTACACAACTACAATTACAATTAAAGTAAAATCTACTAATGATTAGAGTTTAATTAAAATTACAAAGATTCCATGTATATATCATACAATTATATAAATGCATGAAAGTTTATGTATTAGTGAAATGTACATAAAGTGCAAATGCATAGAGAGTAAATAATAATTATTTATTTTTCAAGGATGGGCAGCATGCTGGACAAAACCACTTTCCTTATTGGATACTTGTAGAAGACATGCTAACGCACTCTATGTGATACCACTTTGTTTTGCATGTCTTGTTGCAGCCAATCATTTCTCCTCCTTTCTTTTAATTAATTTAATTTAATTTCTCTTGCTTGCAGTGGCACCATTTACCCTGATCCTCTTCTATCTTTTCCTCACTCACACTCGTTGTTTATTGCCTTGATTATAATTCCCCCAAAAGCTCTGGAAGTATACATATCTTCATCGCTATAGGTATTTGTGCCTGAATGAATGATTCATCCAGAGCGATTCGCTCTTTCCCTATAAACCATGCA
>NW_003546431.1:45293-48036 GCF_000090795.2 Amphimedon queenslandica | reverse complement strand
ATTATTAGTAGCGCTTGCTGCTGTAGTCAGGCCCCCCTTGCTATGGTGGAGCTCATTATTTTTTGCCATATACAAAAGTAATTTATTATGACATCAAAAAGTGACATCAATGCAACACCTCTAGCTGGGTGTTAAATAGGCATAGGTACAGTGTGATCATAATTAGAAAAATTAATACACAGTTGAGGGACTGAGGGTGTTCGAGTGGGCCGAGTAGCCAGTTCCAACTGGCAGTTCCAACTGGCCACTTGGCCCACTTGAACTCCCTCAGTCTTTCATGTGTGTATTAATTTTTTTTAATAAAAATAAAAACAAATCATGAAGAACAGAAGAGAGCACAACAACAAAGACAACAACAGTCATATATTGGCATAAATGCACTTGCCGCGGGATATGTCACATGTGATCGGTTAAGATCAAAAATTATATTACAGCAAATAACTACAGACAAAACAGACAAAACGACAGACAAAAGAAAAAGTACAGAGCACAAGCCCCATTTATACAAAAATCAAATTAAGTCATTACATAAATGTAACATAGTAACAATGATAATTTAACACAAAATCTTAATTAGTTAACACATCAAATCCTAACACTATTACTCTGCAGTCACTGTCTATCAGCTAGTGTCATACCTCCACACTCCACAGTCAATGAGGGAGAGAGATAAGTTATGTGTGTGGGTATAAAATTATAAGATGATGTGTGTTAATGTAAATAATAATAATAGAAGAGTAACTAATAGGATAATAAAACTATAAAAAAGAGGTAGTATCAGCATTTACTCTCTTGAGTCTGAGATTTAGTATTATCATTATCACTAAATATTAATTTTGGCATTTTAATAAATTTGAATTAAAATACAAAACAAACTAGTAAACCTTGCCCAGACGAAGAGTGATTAGTTACCACCAGACTACTCTGTCTTGTATGAGGGGATAGTTCTTTTTGTGTTGCTTGTCTACTGTGAGTCTCTTTATTTTTTTATTGCTTGATAATGACTGGAGAATCAATCGTATTGACTCAGTAGACAATGAAGTACCTGTTATATTCAGTTTAACTAGCGATGAGTTATTGAGGAGGAGGTGAGAAAGAGCTTTTCCACTAGTAGAAGTGATGAGAGGATTATAAGAAAGATCTAATGAGGTAAGTGTAGAGTTGTGTTCAAGTGCTTGACAGATATTAGTAACTCCTCTATCACTAATGGAGTGGTACCTGATGACTAGTTCTTGTATTGTTTTATTATTAGTTAGTAGTATACACAAGTACTGGATACAATCATTAGTTAATGGAGTGGCCCGTATCTCAAGACTCCTCAGGTTTACTGTATGCAGTTTATTTGATGATAGTAGAGATACTGTACTATTAGTAGATGAGGAGTCAAGTTCAACCACCTTATGATCATCATTAATATTACTAATCACTTCATTACACTGAACTGGAGATGGAGAGGTAAGGGATACACTGTCACTGTACCAGTCCACACTCCAAGTCTCTCCTAATATAAACCAAAGGATTATACTTATATAAATGTATGTAAATAATAATACACATATTCACACCATTGTATATACAAACACACACAACTTCCTAGTTGTCACTACAACTAATAAACAAATACACACAACAAGGCTGTCAGAACTGCTGAGGTTTTAGCCTCACCACATTTATAGTACCATTAATTTTATTTTTATTCATAAGCAATTTTTAAAATTAATTTTATGGGTGTGGTCAATGTTGTTTACTATACCATAGATATTAGAGTATATCATTTACTCTAATATCTATGACTATACTAGCTACACATTACACGTGTGAAAAACTGAACTTAAAAGAACCATAGAACGGAGTACTTGTATAAAGAATCAGAAATTGAATGGCTACTAGACAGAGATTACAAGTACCTGACATTGGTTATAATTAGTGTAATTAATTAGTGTAAGTGTATGTATAAGTGTATATGGCACTGTATAAGTAAAACGTCCATGATGCATTATAGCTAAAAATTTTCACCGGGCTCGCTTCGCTTGCCCATAGCCTCATCACTTTTAAATTGCTTTTGACAGCCCTGAACACACAATCAGGAGTCCACCCCCCTCCATCATGGACTTCTGACACAATACATAATGTACATACATACATGCATGTGCATTATGAAGGGACAGGAATAATGTATCAACCCTGTACACTAACCAATACTTCACAATAAAGGCGGAATTACAACATTACGCTAGTCCTGACGTTACGTTGACGCTGGAATAGAATCTGGTTCTATTCCAGCGGAAAGCATGCGTCAAAAGGTCAAATCGCCCATACTTTTGATTAAAAATTGACGGTACGCTGGCCTAATGTCATATTGTAATTCCGCCTTAAATTCACAATAATCACAAATATTACCTTCATCATGTTGTTCCTTGTCTTGTCTCAGTGCAGATATCATAATAGGATCATCATTAATAGTCTCCAAGAAAAGAGAAGCTTTCTCATCATTACTAGATGAATCATCCCTTATCTTCTGTAGAATGGGAAGGGACACTTCTTCCACTGACAGTATAAACTCTAACAATTGAAGTGACTCCAATATTGAGTAAACACAACTACTAGGAAAGACTCCCTCATAACCAGAAACTATGGATCTTCCTTTCCAGTGAAAACTATAAGATTTTTCATGCATCTCCAGCTGCTCTCCCTCACTGAATGAAATATCATTATAATATACCGCACGATAGTCAAAACGTGC
>NW_003546431.1:34783-44080 GCF_000090795.2 Amphimedon queenslandica | reverse complement strand
CCTATATCATTAGTATAAGTAACATCAGTAATTAAGTAATAGATCAACTATCACACCTTCTTTGTAATCAAGTAAAGTCCTCAGTTCTTGTTCCTCTCCATCAGCTAGTTTAATCTCCTCTGCAAGACACTCATTATTCATTACCTATAATCAGTACATAATATTAAACAAGGCCTCATACAGTTACAGTATCTTATACTTTGTATCTGATCCTTTTATCATAGACAGTGTAGTGGCCAATGGTTAGTCTAATTAAACTGAATTTCTTCATCAAGACAGTTAGGTTGTCTTGTGCTTCCAAGAGAAGAGCAGCTAGTAAATGATGTGGAGCATAACAGATGATAATGATGGAGTTCCCACGATAAATGCTTCGTACAATAATCCTCTTGTTTAATTTTTTAAATGCTTCCTCTAAGAGATTACGTATGTCATGAAGTGAGTGCTCATCTGGTTCCCATCCCAAAGTAAACTGAATTGTTTCACAAGTGTGGAAATGCTCAGGTTGATTCTGACTGAGGAAATCCTTCAATGATCCACTAACTGTCTTCACTTCTTCTTCATATTCTGATATAATAGGTTTTGCTTCAGTGATTTTAAACCGTTTTATAATTACTTTTAATATCGAGATATTGTTCACTCGGCATTTTTTGACAACAACATTCATAATTGCTTCAATACTATCAGCATTAGACAGGTCAGGACTCAATTCTGGGAAGGACAGTTGAAGGAATGACTTCAATTCTGCAGCTGATGGAATGGATTGAGATATTAATGGAACTAGCTCAGCAATAAGAATACCAAAACTTCCTCTAATTTCATCAAACATAGGCTGATTTGCTGCATTAAAAAAGAGCTCACTATCTATAATAATAAATATTATTAACAATCAATTTAAACTAATAATGTACTTGAAGCTGATACTGTTGTGTTTGCAGTTGGTAATTGATTGACAGTACTACTGGAAACTGGTCTAACTACAGCTGTAGTCACTTCAATTTTACCTGCATATACATTATAATTACTAAAATTATGTAGTATGAATTTATGTATGGAGTAGATTATTCATATTCCTTAGTATACAGTGTATTACTGAAATAAGCTTCTCCCTATCAGGAGAGGCTGGAGAGCAGTAACTAGGGTTGTATGGTTATACATAAATTGTTTCTGCACTGAGGTAGGGTATCATGCAAGGTGCATAGCAACTTCAAGGAAACTTGATTTAAATTTATATTGACTGACACATGTACATATAGTCATGTACATGTGCATGTAGTACATGAACATATGCATTAAACTTACTTAAATTTCCCCTTAGTTTAGATGCCATGTTCTTTAGTCCTACTTTCTGCAGTGAAGTAATGAGAGAAGAGAAAACACTGTTAGGATTAGGATGACACTCAAGTGTTGCTAGTACTGAAGAGAATATTTTATTAGATCTATCATAAGGACTGAGTCCAGTACTTTCCACAGTAACATGCACTGCTTTAGGAATGAGATCAGATGAAAAGAGATGATTATTTAATTGTGAAATAACTGGAGGATTTCCTGCCAACAAATCGACTAGATCAGCTAACATCTTTTTCATTGTAATGTATTCTGGTGAAGGCAGGGCTGGTGTTGTAACAAATGCTTGTGCTTGTAATAATAGACCAGTTTTATTTCTTGGTTTTGGTATTGGTAGTTTCTCTGTAAAAGGTTTTTTATGATGTTCTGGTGGTACAGGAGGTGGCTGTGCACTTTGTGCTGGAGGTGAACCTGGTGTACATATAGGTAGTGATTTTTGGCGTGGCTTAGGTACTGGTGGTGTCAGTTGTGTAGATGACTGACATGGTTTAAGTGCTGCTGGTGGAGGTTGTACAGTTTGCAAAAGTGATTGTGGCACTTTTGTTGTTGGCAATGGTTGAGATTGTCCACTTTGTGATACTGATTTTGGTTTATGTGCTACTGGGGGAGGAGACTTTAGTGTCTTTTGTGATGAACCTATTAATAGTAATTACTTTTAATAAAACGCTGTGGCTATAGGTCCGGTAACCGGACACAGTTTTCAATTGCTAGCCTGAGATCCGGCAGTCCGTTTTTCTCCGTAACTTGTGCGCATGCGCAATAGTGCAAAATGAAACTTAGTCTTTTTATCAAGAAACACTAAACCCAAATCCCAAAACCCTACGATCCCGGAGGCTAAGATGTATGAGAGGGTGCTCTAAAAACTAAACACTAAACCTCAATCCCAACCCTATGACCCCGGAGGCTAAGATGTATGAGAGGGTGTTTATTTCTTGACCAAAAAGCCAAAAAGTGAAAAATAGCAAAAAAAAATTTTTTTAAAGAAAAAAATCAAAACCCATAGTAGAGTACATTATCAATGATCGTACACCACCAATTTTCGGACACTTGTTTTAGGAAAACTATACATTGCCATCTCATGAAACTGCAAAGTATTATAGCAATAGTTATCCCTTATTTGCATGACAAAATCTGTAGCTCTAGCAAGAGTACATAGAAAGTTATAAGCTCTCAAAGCGTGGTGTCCGACAATACCAATAATCGGCCAAAATTCTCAATCTTCGGACTGTCATTTCTGAACGGCAGCAAAGGATAGTTTTAGAAGGTCACTATGATAACTTTGTAGGCCTGTCTTTAAACTAACTATCACCATCCGGATCTTTTTGATAGCTGTCTTTTTGACAGAGATAATGGCCACTTAAAATGTGTCACTGATCCCTCAATATACGGACAAATTTTACAAAAATATACAAAAATTATGAATTTTATTAGTAAAACTCCGTAAAATCATCAGTTTTGTATATTTTTGTAAAATCCGTGCCACCCGTAGGCACAGAGGGTGTGGTCTGGCTACACGAAACTAGGCAAGCTGTGCGGCGCGCTTCGCGCGCTGCAAAATTTTGCTGAACCACGCCCCTTTTGGGGCGTGGCCACACCTATTTTTCAACATGGCGACTTCTTGACCGATCATAGGCAACGTTGAATACCTTTTCAGCCTTATAATGGCATCATAGAAAGACTGCTTTGGCCTTTTCCTTTTATATGTAAGTTGTAGAACAGCTTTTCCTTCCAAAGGCAGCTTATTATTTGATTATTTTTAAATTTTGAGTTTAAAAAGGGGGGGCAATTGCCCCCCTGGCTACGCCCCTGGATTATTGGTATTGTCGGACACCACACTTTGAGAGCTTATAACTTTCTATGCACTCTTGCTAGAGCTACAAATTTTGTCACATAAATAAAGGATAACTATTGCTATAATACTTTGCAGTTTCATGAGATGGCAATGTATAGTTTTCCTAAAACAAGTGTCCGAAAATTGGTGGTGTACGATCATTGATAATGTACTCTATAGTTTCATTCAATAGTCTGGACCAAATTCGAACCACTGTCCACATCAGTGCAATCCACTTGAGCCTCTCCACTGTGCCACCACGACCCTGCTGCTTCAATGCTGCTGGACTTCGTATTTATATTCGATTTCTATAATATATATGTACTGGGGCGTAGCCCCAGTATATGGGCGAAGCCCCTATTACCGGATCTCTAGCTCTGATTACACCATGTCCGGTTACCGGACCAATAGGCACTTCGTTAATAAAACACTGACAGTAACTACAGTTTAGTGTTTGTTGATTATGCTAGCTAATTATTGTAATTAATGCATTTTTATACCTATTATTTTTTCAGTAACTACTCTCATTTCATGTAACAGTGCTGGATGTTCTTCAAATGCTTGTCTAAGAAGTGAAATTCCTTCACAATCACTAGCAGCATTTCTAATCTTTCTTATAGTATCAGCATCAAGCAGTGGTAGAGACTCCTCCAGTTGTCCTTTGATCAATAACTCATGAAACTCTATCAGTTCAGATACTGTTGGTCTATCATCTGGTGTATCCATTAATGCGATAGGAGAGAGTGGAGGACCTCCCTATCAATGGCTTGTTTGTACCAGTAGTAGCTGGTCCTAAGTTGACAAAAAAAGCAAAAATTCATAATTTCCCTTAAGAATAATATTATTTATTTATTTAATACAATTTATTGTAGCTGTATATGGTATATACTAATCTATGAATTATGATATATTTTTAATAATCAATTATTGGGTATATTTACACTCACCAGTAGCAGTACTGTGTACATCATTAGTTCCTTTGATATCATTACCACTGATCATAGCATTACGTTCTATAGAATACACACACACACACAGTCAATACTAATACAATCAGTGATATTAACTTACTCTCTTGATCTAACTTGTCAGCTGCAGCATTCTCATTCATAGATTTAAGAGCATCTGACAGTGAGTCAAAGGTAGCTCCTCCTTTACTATCAACATTATCAGCTCTACGCAACCACTTGGAGATACACTCTGTCAAGCAGCGAGGTATATCATCAGAAAAAATTGCTTCCAAAACATCCAGTGTGTCCTTATGTAGTCCTAGTCTCAGTCCCAGCTCATACCATCTTGTCTGAGGGAAACCACATCTCTTTAATAGATCAAGTACATCAATAAGTTGATCTACAAAACATAATATATAAATTTATTATAGAATACAGTCAATTGTTACCAATAGTCAAAGGAGAAGAGAAGAGACTCAGAGAAGAGGAACAAGAACTGGTTTTAGTTGCCATTGATCAAAGAACAAGCTAACCGGATGCAAACTTTGCAAAGGAATGACAAGGGAGGGGCTTGTTTTGGGCGGGGCAATTATTGTTACACAGCCAAGAATTCTCATCTCTGATACAGGCCACTACCCAAAATCAATGATTCAGGCCTGATGTCTATTTTGATACAGTCCTGACTGGCATCAATGTTGAATCATGTCTGTTGCTCTGGCTGAACCAGGGCCGACTTCACCATAGTTGTAGCATGGATAGTTATCATACTAGACTCATTGCTTTGCAGGCTGCCCAAAATCCATGATACAGGAATGTATCAAGGCTGATCCTGATTGATATCAGTCATGTAGTCTCGCCGGGCCATCAGTCATGATTCAAAGTAAAATTCTTGGCTGTGTATTTTAACCCTCAAATTTTCAATATGGCGGCATTGAAACAGACAGATCTTGATGGACTTTTCATCTACAGGGAACAGAGAAAGTTGATGATGAAAATGATGGAGTTACCAATGACAGCAAAATAACAGATGAGGTAGTTCAAATGTACCTGTACATGTATACTAGTACATGAATTTTAGTCAAATTGTGAAATACATGTATGATATGTCCTGTACCCGTACCTGTAGGGGCACCATCAAAGTTTTTGTCCTGGACCCCACATAGCCATAGCCCATGGATTTTTCCAAAAAATAGCTCCGAAATTATTCCAAATTTTTATTACATTTTCTGATGCATATTGATGTCTTTATGCTGTGTAGCAAGTTTGAGCTGATTCCAACTTCAATTTTTTAAGTTACTGTCATTCTGTCCTTCTATTAGAGGGACCTCCTATACTTTATATAGGATTATATTTACTTAATGTATGTAGCCCCCAGTCTTATAATATATACAGTCTCTTTTATTGAGTAGTTGTTCTCTCATTATTTCTAGTTTAATTTGGTAAGACAGTCTGATCAATCTCAACTACTAGTACCATTCCTTCATGATCCTAAGACTAATAATAATTTTGTACCAAAGTGTATGCCTCTCCAGTATCAAGGACTGATCTATCTCTCTCTCTTCAGTTTGTGGATCAAGTATTGAGGAAACAATCTAGTACTATGGGGCGTGTCTGTCAGTGGAGCTAACTCGTTACACAATGAGTCTAGTCTGTCTCGTTCTGTTAGTTACTTACTGACTCAAAACATACCAGTATGAAGGACTGTGGTATTATTATTATTATAAATTGTACATGTATGTCATTTCTAATTATAATATTGTACAATTAAAGTAATATTGAAATGATTCGTCACTTTTTGTGGGTGGGACTAGCAGAAGTGAGCCACGCCATAGATATTAGAGTTAAAAGAAATATCTATGGCCACACACTAATTGATTAGAATGAGATTATGAAAATAATAAAAATAACAGCTCAGCCTTTTATGTATAGTGTATTCTGATTGGTCGCTTGTTTTTGGTGAAGATACACAAATTCACATGAAAAGTGATTAGTTACAACCAGTCTACTCTGTCTTGTATGAGGTGATAGTTAGGATAAGTATTAATACAAGTCTCTTTGTGTCGCTTGTCTAGCATAAGTCTCCTTATATTCTTATTATCCATTAGTGACTGGAGGATGAGTAGTATTGACTCAGTAGACAATGAAGTCTTCCTTAGTTCCAGTACAACTAGTGATGAGTTATTGAGGAGGAGGTGAGAAAGAGCCTGTCCACTAGTAGAAGTGATGAGAGGATTATCATAAAGATCTAATGAGGTAAGTGTAGAGTTATGTTCAAGTGCTTGACAGATATTAGTAACTCCCCTATCACTGATGGAGTGGCCTTTGATGCCTAGTTCTTGTATTGTTTTATTATTAGTTAGTAGCATACACAAGTACTGGATACAATCATTAGTTAATGGAGTGAATTGTATCTCAAATCTCCTCAGGTTTAGTGTATGCAGTTTAGTTGATGATAGTAGAGATACTGTACTATTAGTAGATGAGTGTTTCAGTTTAATCTTACTATGATATTTATTATTACTAATCACTTCATTACACTGAACTGGAGATGGAGAGTACAGGGATACACTGTCACTGTACCGCCAGTCCACACTCCCAGTGACTCCTAATATAAACCAAAGGATTATACTTATATACATGTATGTACATAATAATACACATATTCACATCATGTGTATATACAAACACACACAACTTGCTAGTTGTCACTACAACCAATAAACAAATACACACACAATACATATGTACTTACATACACACATGTAATGTGTACATATGTAGGGACAGGAATATAATGCATGAAATTACATGTACATTGTACATGCTACATGCACAAGTATGCATGTACACATGACATTACATGTTCATGAACAATTATACTGACTGTCACAATAATCACAAATATTACCTTCATCATGTTGTTCCTTGTCTTGTCTCAGTGCAGGTATCATAATAGGATCATCATTAATAGTCTCCAAGAAAAGAGAAGCTTTCTCATCATTACTAGATGAATCATTCCTTATCTTCTGTAGAATAGGAAGGGACACTTCTTCTACTGACAGTATAAACTCTAACAATTGAAGTGACTCCAACATTGAGTAAACACAACTACTAGGAATGTATCCCTCATCACCAGACACCAAGGATCTTCCATACCACTCAAAAATATTCCATTTCTCATATATCTCCAGCTGCTCTCCTTCACTGAATGAAAGATCACCACTCCTTATTCCATGATAGTCAATACATGCTGTGTAAATAGATTCTGCTGTTGGTGATTGTGTACACTGATCCTTCTCTATACAGTGTATCAATCAGTTAATGATTTAATTAATAACATATCACATACTCTCAATATTTCCCTTTTGACTCGTCATTAGTTGTACACTAGTTATTGATAAATATTTTTGTAGTAACTCAATCTCTTTCTTATACTCCACTAATGCCTCCTCTCTTCCTGTGATGAGGTAGTATAGACAGATTATACCAGTAGAGTCAGTACCTGCTTTCATTAGGAGAGAGGTTCGGAAATACTCAGTCTCTGATTTCTTTGATTTGAATATTTTCTTTGTAGCCACTTGTAACCTTGCTCTTTCCATCTTCAGTTTAGAATCTACAGTAATGACACAATGAGAATTTTATAAGATAATTGTACTGATTGTTCAAATGATTATCAACTGCTTATTACTTTAATACATGCTTTAAGTTAGTACTATACCTGGTGTCTGTAGTGTCCTTTCAATATACTCTATACAAGTAAAAATACATTAATAAAACATCTTCATCATTCACTAACTATACCTTTTCTTTTTTTGATGATATTCAGTTGTTTATCTTGTTCAAATATTGATCCTATACCATTAGTATAAGTAACATCAGTAATTGAGTAATAGATCAACTATCACACCTTCTTTGTAATCAAGTAAAGTCCTCAGTTCTTGTTCCTCTCCATCAGCTAGTTTAATCTCCTCTGCAAGACACTCATTATTCATTACCTATAATTAGTACATAATATTAAACAAGGTCTCATACAGTTACAGTATCTTCAGTATACTTTGTTTCTGATCTTTTTATCATAGACAGTGTAGTGGCCAATAGTTAGTCTAATTAAACTGAATTCCTTCATCAAGACAGTTAGGTTGTCTTGTGCTTCCAAGAGAAGAGCAGCTAGTAAATGATGTGGACCATAACAGATGATAATGATGGAGTTTCCTTGATGAATGCTTCGTACAATAATCCTCTTGTTTAAATCTTTAAATGCTTCCTCTAAAAGTTGACGTATGTCAACAAATGAATGCTCATCTGGTTCCCATCCCAAAGTAAACTTAATTGATTCTAAATCATCAAAATGCTCTGGCTTATTCTGACTAAGGAAATTCTTTAACGATTTGCAAGCTATTTTCACTTTTTCTTCATATTTTGATATGACATGTGATGCTCCAGTTACTTCAAACCGTTCTACAATTGTTTTTATTTTTGAGATATTATTGATTCGGCATTTTTTCACTATAACATTCAAAATTGCTTCGATACTATCAGCATTAGACAGTTCATCACTCAATTCAGGGAAGGATAGCTGAAGAAATGACTTCATTTTTGCAGCTGATGGAATTGATTGAGATATCAATGGAATGAGCTTATCAATAAGAATACCAAAACTGCCTTTGATCTCATCAAACAAAGCCTGATGTGCTGCATTGAAGAAGAACTCACCAGCTAATAATAATGAATAATATTAAAATTGAATTGAGACTAAGAGTATATACCTGAAGCTGATACTGTTGCATTTGGACTAGGTAAATTACAGACTGTACTACTGGCAACAGCTGTAGTCACTGATCTATTAATCATTTCATCTATTATGAAACATAATATAAAATACAAATATATATATACTCTTACCACAATCTTTAATAATATCTTGAGCTAAAGGTTTAGTTTCTTCTAATTCCATTAATATATTTCCTAGTGACCTCAGCTTACTGTGATCATCAGATACTGCAATCATTAATTCTCTTAATGTATCACTTAATGAGCCACCACATCTCTCAATCTTCCTTTGTGTATCCTCAGTGATTAATCCTTCTGTATATAACAACTGGATACAACTATCAGTGAGAGATACTTGTGATATTCTATCACTGTAATGCTGCAGTATCTGACTAGCAGGAT
>NW_003546431.1:20431-22117 GCF_000090795.2 Amphimedon queenslandica | reverse complement strand
TTTTAAGGAATATTTATTATTAACTATTATTATTATTATTATTATTATTATTATTATTATTATTATTATTATTTTGTTGTTGTTGTTGTTGTTGTTTATAGGAGAGACCTAAAAAGAGACATTCCATTCATAATTCCTCTTCATTCATTAATGTGGATAGTCTACTGGAGGCATCACTAGTCTCACTATCATCACCTATCACTAGTGAGTACACTACACATGTACTATACATGTATTACTACATGTATATGCTCTTTAGAAAATAAATTATTTTAAGTGCAATTTTGAGCTCATGTTCACACATAGAAAGGAGCATAATATTTTATAAATTTTGTGTACATGTACACAAAATTACATGTACATGTTTGTGTACATGTAATCATTACCATTGACCTGATGTACATGTACATCTAAATGTACAGTACATATAACATGTATACATTTGCAATTATTATTATCCTACCCTACCACAGGGCAGGGGCTAAGAGAAGGAGGTATTAGGAGACAATCAACACTAGCCACTGCTTCAATAGCCACACCCACTCAATCCGGCCCCACTGTTACCACGGCAACAGAAGGGGGCGGGGCAGTTCCCAATAAACAAGACATGGCCAGATACCACATTGTCAAAGAACTACTAACGACAGAAAAAAATTTTGTAAAAATTCTCAACGTAATTGTCAATGTAAGCCACACCCCTTTGACTCCACCCATTATTAATTACATGTTATTAATTACATGTACAGGAGTTTATGAAGCCGCTAGGTACTCCAGGACAGAGAGGAGGGCAGTTACTGACTAACGAGAATGTTAAAAGTATTTTTGGTAATATTCCTGATATACTGAGAGTACACACTGATATAATGGTTAGTGGGTGTGGTGGTGGGTGTGGTCAGTTATTGTGTGGTTGTGTAGAATGGACTGGAGGAAAGGATTAATAATTGGGAGAGCAATACTTGTATAGGAGACATACTACTAGGACAGGTACTAACAATATAATGTACATGTACTTGTATTAATGTACTGTACATATATATGTTAATGTATTAATGTATGGGTTTTTACCATGGACTATATATAGCCCATGGCATTTTTTAAATTATCATAACTTTAAAAATTGAAGTCGGAATCAACTCAAACTTCTACATAACATAAGGATATCAATATGTATCAGAAAAGTTAATAAAAATTTGGGTTGCTTTGGGAATTATTTTTTGGTAAAAAAGCATGGGTATTTTTCGGAATTTCAACAATTTTTTTAAATGGCTATAACTGGAAAAATCTGAATCAGCTCAAACTTTCACGGCATAAGGACTTCAATATGTATCAGAAAATGTAACAAAAATTTGAGGTGATTTCGAAGCCATTTTTTGGAAAAAAAGATGGGCTATAGCACATGCTTAAGAAATAGTAATTACCAGTTTATATTTTTATTCATAACTCAATGACTCTCCTCCCTATAGTCTGAGGAGTTATTACGTGTGTATCCTCCATATATAAATTATTTTGAAGTCACTAAGGAGGCTCTCAGTTCCTGTGATCGTCAGTTCCCAAGGTTTCATGCTTTCCTTAAGTGTAATGAGTCCAAACCAGAGTGTGGCCGCCAGACACTATCAGAACTACTGATAACACCAGTACAAAGAATACCAAGGATCATATTATTACTACAAGGTACAATATAATAAT
>NW_003546431.1:19121-20411 GCF_000090795.2 Amphimedon queenslandica | reverse complement strand
TGATTACAAGCAGTTGGAGGAATCAGTTGAAAAACTTAAGAATGTAATGGAGTGAGTTATACATCACTACATGTACATGTATTTTATTTATTTATTATTATTAATTCTTCTAGACACATAAATGAAGACAAGAGGAAGACAGAGAAGCAGATGCACATGTTTGAACTTATACGTGACATTGAGGACATCCCGGTAATTAGTAGGTGTGGTCTTTAATAACTGACTCCTCCCCTTTAGGCGACGGTCCTTTCATCTCATCGTTGGTTTATTTCAAGACATGATGTGTTGGAGTTAAATATTAGCAATAATGGAAAGACTAATAAACCATTGTCTATAGCATTGTTCCTCTTCTCTGACAGCATTGAGGTGAGATAGAGGAAGTGTCTCATTTTTATATGCTAATTTCACCTGTACTATAGCCCATGGTTAACTCCAAAAAATGGCTCTGAAATCACCCCAATTTTTACATTTTCTGATACATATTAACAAGAGTGGATAAGGAGGAGGGGAGAGTGTCTAACTGCCCTATGCTGCTAGTGATATGTGCGCGTAGAAGTCTTTCACAGTTTGTTTAGCACTTTCTTTGACCTGTTTAAACATCAGCAGCCATGATAGTAAATGGGTGTGTTTTTAATAACCTATATGGTGCACCCACCCACACGTGTAGTCACGATGTTTCAAGAGGAAGAGTCAGAACTACACAATCCAGATGATCATGACTGTTACAACAGATTGAGAGCATCTAATCTTGATGAGCGCCATGCCACTACACCTAAGCGCCCTAAAGCATCAAGAAAGAGGACATGGAGCCAAGAGTCAGAAGCCTCTGCTCCAGTGAACTCAGATCTGTAATACTTTGTTTTTAAGATCAATAGCAGTTAACAGCCGTCTCAAAAGTACATGTACCACATATTCTTTCACTTCTATTATTATCCTTACTCTTGATGTTGTGGGTCCCAAGGGACCAGACTAAAGGAGGATGATCATTGATCAAGAGCTTTTCATGTGTCAATAACAAACATGGTTTGTGTGCTTGGAAACTACAAATCTCTTCAGAGTGGTACAAAGTGACTGGTACAACAAGGTGAGGTCAAATTCTGCTTCCAAGGTCTCTGGTCCAGGCTCTTGCTGCTCAGTTCAGCAGCCATTTTTATATTACAGTTAACTTAAGTACACGCCCAACTATGGCTTCAGTGCAGTTATCACTTATTGTGCTAAATAAGGTATGCGGGAATGTACAAATAATAACCATGAAACTTCTACGCGCACATATCACTCAGTCTACACTCA
>NW_003546431.1:0-15910 GCF_000090795.2 Amphimedon queenslandica | reverse complement strand
CTTCTACACTATCAGTAGCTCCTCCTTTTCCTCCTACTCCAATGAGAGCTCCCCCCACTAAAAGACAAGCATTAGGATATGGACATTCATTTAGTTCAATGGATCTCACTAAATTAGGATCCACTGGTACACTCTAATACTGAACATGCATGTTAACTATTATTATTATTATATTTTTAATTCTCTCTCTCTGTTTCTAATGAGATGTGACGTTATTATTGTAATCTTGTCTTCTCTCTATTTCTTTACAATTATTAATTAAATTAACAATTTAACACTACAGTAACTGGATGTACTAGTATTCAATTCCTTTGCTCTCAGCGTCTTTTCTTTCTGTATGATCTTCACAAATTTTTTTCTTCATCATAACTTATGCCTCATTTTGTCTCCAAGGGTCAAGTTTTAATTTATAGTTGAGGTAGTATACATGTACATGTACAGCATTAGTTCAATTACTACTAAGCACGGTAGATCACAATGACATCAATTACAATTTGTCAGTATATCAAATGCTACTTGCACTAGTTTTTAATGCCAAACAAAGCAATAATAATGATAGTACAAACTATACTACTGTCAGCTTTAGCATTACGTGTACGTATATATTAACTACAATAACTACAGTGTAGACTATTAATCATATGTAGATCTAAATTTTTAAACTGTTGCTAATGCACTTGCTACTTCTTCTTTGAGTTCTGTTGCTTCTTTTTTAAGTGGTCAGACTTGTGGCATCAAAATGTAATTCTCTTCATCAGCATAGATATCCTGAAATATGTACTTAATCATGTATTGCTATTAATATTGTTACTCATACCCCTGGAATAAGTTGTTCATCACTTATTAATTCTCGTAGTACTCTATTAAAATTGGTTATTACAATACAAGTAATAAATAATTAATCATAACTTACTCTTGTACTTCCTTTATAAGGTCTTTGTCACCACTTACAAGAAATATACGTAGTTGTTTAGCAGCAGATGGTGGTGGTTGTGCCTATTGTATTAATGTATATTTGGTCATTTTAGTGATACTTTTAACTGACCCATTCGTGAGTCCATTGTCCTGTTCTTCCATCACTAGTGTAATAATATTGGGTGAGAGCATTCCAATTCTCATATCTCTAAATCCTAAAAATAGTATGTTTCTTATAATTATTCATTATTGTACTGACATCTTTTGAAAAACACTTATGTGATTCACCATCATCACACCTCAAGACATGAACTTGGTTTAAAAATACCCTGTAAATTGTAAATAATTAGGATAGATAATTTTGATTCAATTTGACATGCACATGACAACAAATTTGCCAAATACCGGGTACATGTATTTTTTATATATGGGAAATTAATTTAAACAATAATCTTACTTCCAGTGAAAAGTGACACTCATTTCCACTACAGCTGCATGTCTCATTGTACTGTCAATCATATTAACATCTAACCCGCTCTTTTTATTATATACAATCTGATGTATCATTGAATTATGGTTGTACATTTGAATTGCATCATACCTTATGTAGAAAGCTTTTATCTTTATGCTGTTCCTACAAATATAATTATTATAATAGTAATATGCCAAGGTGATAGTTTAAACTATATGTGAAAGTATAATGCTTTGTAAACTCTGCTTGTTAGGTTATGCTGCCATGGTAGCTTATAATCATGATTTCTGGTGCTTTTTAGTACTGAATACCTGCAGTGCCTCTTGTGGTGCAACCCTTAAATTTTTCAAGCAAACTGAAATAAGTAACTTACATATCCTGTTCCTTGGATAAGCTCTTTAATGAATGCAACATCTTCCTTGGGATTATCAAAATGTTTTTCAAAAGAAGCCATTAAACCTTCATTATCTTCTAACATATAGTGAAACATCTTAACTGATGCTTCAGAAATATTCTATCAAAATTATAAATTTAACTAATGATTAATAATACTTTACCTTCCAAGGCTTGCCGGATTTATTTTTTTCATATATTGCATCTAAGAACATATCAAAAACGGTGTGAGAGAAAGGACCATGACCCAGGTTATAACAAAGAGGAGCCGATTGTACACACAAAACCTCAGACTCAGTAATATTCAGACCATGTTTTTGTATTCATCGTTGTCAACTTTTGCCTGTTTTTCTTTATTACTAACAATAATAAATATTTCTTATTATTATGATCTAAAAAAGACGATAATTATTATAAATATATAATTACATCACACCTTTGATCAGCTGATGTGGTTTTCTTCACATTAAGAGGTGATCGTGATCTGTCTAATTAATTAATTAATTAATACTGGTAGCATTACGATACAGTACCTACCTCTAAATAATAAAAATAGTAGGTGGCAATAATAATAATAATTTAAAATAGTTACCGTATATTTAAAGACTGATCACTACTACAGGCTCAAGTATTATTAATCTACTTCCCATAGTTTAATACTTATCACTGCTTATATTACCTCTTGTGCTGCCTGTGCCTCTCTTTGTCTCTTTTATCTTCTCTTGATCTTTTACTACCCCCCGGTACTCATTTTACAGAATAAAATCAATAAATTTTATTTAGGCTAATTATTTATTCATGAGATCAATGAATTCTAAATGAATATTTTGATGACGAACAGGAAGTTATTGAAACGGGACGTGACGTCATTATCTTTTTTTTTAACTAGTAATTAAGGACATTAATAATCAATTAATTAGGAGTCACATGTACAGAAATACTGAAATAGTCTCAAGAGGTACTTTGAAACTCTCGCCTTTTCTCCCTTTCTCTAGTCCAAAGGCTATGGGTGAGAGGGCTGAAGATGATGAAGAAGGTCCTCAGTCAACAATAGGAGGAGCAGTAGGAGGACTAACCAATAGAGCCTGTCACTCGCCACAGTCTTCTCACAGTCTTCTCTGTAAGCAGAGAAGACTTTGTGAAACTAACCTCTTCAACATATTTGATGGCATCATTAAAAATGGAGTGAGTGATGTACATATACAATGTACATGTACATGTAATTCTATATTATTGTTGGACCAGTATGGCTTTTTCAATTTTAGTTCTAGTTTAGTTCTATCATAGGCAAAACTGCAAATAGTTCTAGTTCTAGTTCCTTTTTTTGACTGTTACAAGAATAGTTCTAGTTCTTGTAACTTTTTAGTGTAAAATTTATTGGGTTAGTTCTAGTTATGGTTCCTACATATAGCTTTTAGTATAGACCCTATAGGGCGCTAACTTCTAGAAGCAATTATAGATACCGTATATGAGACACTATTCGTAATCTTCCGTATCCTATCCGCATTCTTTAATGAAAAAATTTCGAAATTCTCCTGCTGGACGGCAAAACTAGGCAAAACCAATGGATAGGAGGCCAAAAGCAGCCTTTATGGACAAGTGGCTTCAAGTGCAATGAAGCTTTTTCTCAGGAGACATTCTGGGCTCTATTCTTCACTGTTACTGGCATTTATTGCCACCCAAACAAGCTCTGGAAGCCACGAAGGCCTCTTGTTCCTTGTTTCCCCATGTAACTACACGGTATCTTGCCGTCCAAATCATGAGTGTGGGTGGATACCGTAATGCAATAATTACTTGCAGAACTTAGCGCCCTATAGGGTCTATAGTTAGTCCTAGTTCTAGTTCCTTGAAATTTTTACTATTAGATAGTTCTATACTATGTCCCAACTGAGAATGGACTGGAAGTGGAGCAGCTGCATTGGAATTTGAAAAATGTATCTACGTCATCAGTGACATGTTATAATGATATTTTGGCTGTGTTGTTTAACTCTTAAAACAGTCTTGCTGTTACTGATAAGCAGTACAATAGCTACTGGAGTCAACTATTGGTCGAAAGCACTGTAAAAAACCAAGAAGATGAATCTCACTTACTACCAGAGTACTACCGCTATTGCTGGGCATTCTCTCGTGAGTTAAAAAGCTTCCAGTAGCTAGAGCTGCTCTCTAAACATCTATAGGTAGTAAAGAAAGACTTCTACTGACAGAAGATTAAGGCCTCACAGATTAACTGATAAATTATTAGCCTCAGTTGAAATTATTAGTACCCGCCCTCAAATAGTACCCACCCTCGAATAATAGCCTCATTTTATCTTTCCTGAAATTAATAGTAGCCGAGGGGTCTATTCAAGGAAATACAGTAGTTCAGTTACATCTGGTGTGGGTCCTGGTTCAGCCTAGTCTGGCCACCCAGACCCAACCCCTGCGGGAGAAGGGTCTGGTACAATGCTTAACAAGACTTTGTGCAGAAGGAAGCCAAGAAATGTAGTTATTTATTAATTTTAATAATAGTTAAAATCATGTGTTAATGATAATAAAGGATGCTTTTGAGTGCTATGGTCAAAGTTCTCAGGAGAATGAGCTATTTGCCGTTAAAAGAGGAACAAAATGACTTGCTTAACATGAGTCCGAATCGTGTTCCATCATTTCAACATTTCTTGCCTTGAACCATCGAGAGAATAAGTTCCCGACTAATACTAGGCAGGACAGAAACCCTAGTTAGTGTGTGTAGAGCTCTTCTTATGGCCTGGTTTCCACAGTCAGTGCCTTGATATTACAGTACAACACGCCATTTTAATACTTAACAATAACTACAATGAATATTTATTAAAATAATAGTTCTAGTTCTAGGTTGCGACAATGATTATATATTTTAGTTATAGATTAGTTATTAATTTCATAACACTCTTAGTTGTAGTTCTATAGTCCGGTACAAAATTTCAGTACGGTTGGTTCTAGTTCTGGTTTTATTCTGGATTTTTATGTTGGTTCTAGTTCTAGTTCCAGAACTAAAGGGGAAAAACCCAAGAACTAATAGCGAAATAGTTCTAGTTCTGAGAACTAGAACAACAATATTCTATATGTCTTTGTCTTCCTTACAGTTATGGTGTCACGTTGGCAGCATGTACAAATACATGTACCATATTTCCTTAAATAAAAGCCTGGGCGTCTATTTCCTAAAATGATATTTGGACCTCCAAAAAATATATTAAAAAAATTAAAAAAAACTTGGACCCAGAGCGGTTTTCGAACCCGTGACCTCATGCTTTTGACTTCTGGAACTTCAGGCATTATCCACTAGACTACTGAGTCACTCCTGGGCTAGTGTTGCATATTTATAGTTAAATTGTATTGCTACCCCGGCGTTTATTCGAATGCAGTTTCTATTTAAGGAAATACGGTACATGTAAGAATGTAATAAACATGGATGCTCTTATTTGCCAATAAAATAATTTTTCTGAGTTGCTCAAAAATTGGGCCAAAATCCCTGTACTATTAGTAATGCAGTAGCGTTACTAAGTAGGATTCACCCCACTTCAAAATGGCTGCCACAACTTTTGCAGCCTTGCTATACTGGGAAAACAAGCTCCTATGCTTACCAGACTTCTTAGAGGACCTTATCTTGACCAGAGGACTCTATTGGTACCACTAGCATGGCTCTAAACCTTGTCTAAGAGGAAAGTCAAAAATCGGCAAATGGGCCATTTTTTCAGCCACTTTTTTATCTTCATCTTCATCAAGAAGTACAGTATAGTTTGAAATTTTGTGGAATGTAAATTTCGTGGTTTTTGTGCTTATGGGCTGCCCACGAAATCATTGAAGTGCCATCCCCTTACAGGCTATGTAAACTGTCAACCAAGAAATTTAAACCACGAGTTGCCCCACTAGGAGCAAACCACGAAAATATTGACCTACGAAAATTTCAAGCTACCGTAGGTCGGGATATATTCGCGGCTGCAATAAGACTTATTCATAATTAATTAGAATATACGGTCAAGAGGGCAATGCCGTAACTTGCCTGTGCTTGCCAATGGAGATAAACATAAAAAGGCTGCTGCTGTTGCTGTGTAAACTAGACACAGACCAATGAATTATAGTTTCATAATAACTGATTTAAATGAGAAGAATTTATCTATGTCTATAGCAGCTGTTTTAAAATTCTATTTGAAGTGTTATAAGCATTTGAGTAAAAATCCAATTTGAGAGGCAATGCCATGAGAAGTTAAATATTTTTCCAGCCTGATGTGTCACTACAATCTAAAACTGTTATACTGACCTAAAATTTATCTTACTTATCTTAGTTTATACAAGAAAACATGTATTTATACAATCACGGTACTATGATCCAGCTGCACATCAAATCAACGGCAGTGCCCTCTTGACCGTATTAATTCCAATATTTATGAATAAGTCTCATTGATGAGAAACCACAAGATGAGTACTCTAGTGATGATGACTATTTACCAATTAGAACAAAAAGAAAATTGACGAGAAGATTGAAGAAAGCAAAGGGTATGTTTACCAGTATAACTAAGCATAATTTTTGTATTGCATCTTATTAGGATCTCAAGTAACTGTACCTCTTATCTCTGTTGCAACTGAGACAACTATAGCTGTCAGAGACATAGGCATACAGTGCAATTTGCTGTATCCTGAGTATTTTAGTGACACTGATGAGTCATCAGTTTCTGACTATGAAAATGATTCTCAAGAGGAGTATGTTAAAAATTCTAACAACACTAAACAAATATTTATAGGATTTCGAATGATTCAGAATATGATGTCAATATTGATAACATATCAGACATGGACAGTGATAGGTACTATATGTAATAACTATTAAAAATAATGTACAATGTATATTTCGTATTCTTAGTGAAGTGGTTGAAGAAGATATGTTACGATTGGAGACACCATTACATGATCATCTCAGTTCAAAAAGTATACTTACTACAAGTATTACAAATTATACATTATATTGTAAATTTAACATAATAGGGACCATAATGAAACAAAATACATTATACTTGAAAGCTATCTCTTGCTTCTATTCACTATATGTCGTAAGTCTTTCCACATGACTGAATTGGTCAAAAAGAAAATACTTGGTACCTATTTAAAGATTGAGCAGCACTGTGACCAATGTGGCTTTACATATACTTGGACTAATCAACCAATAGTGAATAACCTACCGATTGGAAATTTGATGCTTTCGTCTGCAATATTGTTTACTGGAAGCTTACCGTCACAGGTGTTACAGCTTTTGGAGTATATGAACTGCTGTTACTACCCGAACTTTTTTCAAACATCAAAAACACTTTTTGCAACCAGCTGTTATGACACTATGGACGAGACAATCAAAGTACATTGATGAGGCCAAGCAGAATAATAGGCTGATTGTGCTTGGTGGTGACGGTCGGGCTGACAGCCCAGGGTTTTCCGCCAAATATGGCAGCTACACAACTATGGACTTGGACCTAAATGTTATTTCTCATATATCACTAGTGCAGGTAATGAATTTATGATATGAATATATAAATATTAACCAAGGCTATACTTTAGAGCAATGAGGTGACTAGTAGTGTCAACATAAAAAAAGAAGGGCTCATAAGGTCTCTAGCATTCCTTGAAAATAATGGACTGAAAGTAGATACTTTGGTAACAGATCGACATACTGGAATAGCAAAATACATGCGTGAAACCTATCCAGAAATAACCCATTACTTTGATATATGGCATGTTGCCAAATGTAAGTTACATGTATACAAATGAAATTTCACACCACCTATTTTTATTTAGCTTTGAGGAAAAAACTAGACGCTTTAGCAAAGGAAAAAGGTTGTTCAGTTATTGGAGAGTGGGTACAAATCATTATCAATCACCTTTACTGCTCAGCAGTGTCTACACCTAATGGCAACAGTGAAGTTATCCTTGAAAAGTGGCTTTCTCTCGACAACCACATACATAATAAGCATAAAGGGCATGGCAAACATTTCAAAAATTGCAAACATGGCAGAATAACTAGACAAAAGAAATGGCTAAAAAGATGTAAGTCAATTTAATTCAGTATGCATGAAATTAAGTTATTACATTTTACAATATAGATACTAAAGCCAGTGAAAAATTGTCACACATCATTACTTCCAAAATATTTTGCAACTCAGTGAACAAACTATCGCCTATACACCAGACTTCTAATCTGGAATCATTTCACAGTGTCATATTAAAATTTGCTACTAAAAGAATAGCCTTTTCTTATGTAGGGATGCAAACAAGGTTCTGATCAGTAAATTAATTGCTCTTGCTTGATAATTATTTTACTTATAGACTACTCCTGGCAGCTCTTCACTACAATGAAAACAGTACATGACAACAGAGTACAACTAAAGCAGGGAAACAAAGATACCGTGTCGCTTACCTAAAATATAAAAGAGGGGGCCATGTTGTTAGGAAAATTATGGAAAAACCATCATGTAGTAAAAAACTCATATAACCTCTGTATAAAACCATAAATTTATCATCATAGCATATGCTACTGATCTACTGGAAATAGTATTCAATAACTTGGAAGAAAATATCAAGCAGACAAGTAACATAATTGCGCCACCTGCACTTTTGCAAGATATGAACACCCAAGCAAAAATGAAGCTATTAATAAACATCAAAGTAGATTTAATAATTCATAAATTTGGGTATTGAAAACCTTTATAAGTATTTGATGAGAATGTCTCTCTAATCTTCACTACCACACATGATGGCAGTACTATTCTAACATCTTTCCCTAGCCATCCCATTGTCCACCTCACAAACTGCCGATAAGCAACATAGCGATAACGTCTATATAGATGGAATTAGCATAATTATTCTAGATAAGTATGTCATACTCATTGATGGTTCTATTTGCCAAAACATTGCCATGTTCTTGTCGATATTGATAGTAGGCTGTTTGAAGAACATAGATATCCAAGCATACTGCTTCAAATCCAGGATGAGTAGAGATACATTGCAAAGGCCCATTGAAGCCTGGATGTATATGTAATAGACGTACAACCTGCTGTCTTTCCAGGCAACAAGTGCATTTAAGAGTGAAGTCCATGATTTGGCAATGCTGACAAATGCACCTATATACATGTACATGTACAACAGTAATGAGTTATTGAAATTATATGCCCACTGCTGTACAACTACAAACCAGTCAAGGTTGATCAATCTTGTATCATCATCAGAGCTTTCATTTTCACTGGAAGAAGAGTTGCTAGCATCAGGCTCATGAGAGTAAGGTCCAATCCCACTTAAATCCTCAATTGGAGATTCAGAAACATCAGAAATCTCTGAGCTGCTCAAGCTGGCATCAGAATAAGAGTCCATGCTGTTCATCTGATGACATCACATTCGCGACACGCCCATTTTGTTGCTTAAACAGGAAGAATATGGCTGCCACTAAAAAGTTGCTGTTTAAAGTCGTGATATTATGCCAAAGGAACGTTTTCAGCAGCATATAAGTACATCAAATGTTATATTTTGTGTCAATGTATGCCTAAATCACTTAATTTAAAAATGCAAAAAATTCATTTCAGTTGCCCTTTAAGCATCTTGGAGCATCACTAGAAGATGATGTCTGTATTTGTGTCATCTAGTAGAGGCAAGACGCAATATTACAAAAGATGACTACATTCCTAAGTGGACAAAAAACAAAGATGTCACCATGCAACTAGAATTTGCTTACACCCTGAATGCTCAACACCACAGGAAAGGGTAAATGCAGTCTCTTTTACTAGCAAGACAACAATAAGTGCCACACCTGGTCTTACTAATATCCCAGAAAATGATTGATCTTTATTTGATATTGTTATTTGAACCAGTAAAGCTGGTATTATTTGATTTGAAAGATTCTATTGAACAAATTTTGTTCAAATTGATAGCGAGCCCGGCATTGCGAGCTAACTAGTGCATCCTGAGCTGAGCGACTACTAAGGAAACAGCTATATAGATGGGCTGGATGGCATCCCCAAATCTGTAGAGAAGATACAGTGACAATAATAGAGTGACTTTCACAACGAAAACAAAAGGTAGACTGGACATGAGAGCTCTCAAGGAGCAGCAGCTATGATACTATGAGTATTCCAGCAGGTGTGGCAACACATTCCATGAGGTCATGGTGCTGCCACAATATAAATAATTTTATATCGTATATCACAACCCATTATGTCATATATCATGATATAAGCTGCATGTTATCTCCTTTGGAGTGGATCAGAGTCCAGTTCAGCTGGTTTTTCTGCCTGATACACAGCGATGTCCTTCAAAACCACGTTACTAAACCATTGTCGCCCTTGATTCTCAAACATGTAACCTAAAAGATTGGATGTTGGACTTTCCTTCTTTGGAGGTGGCGGGTCATCACCATCAAGATGTCGCCTTTCTTTATCTATGGAAGCTGATTGAGGTCCAATGACTTCCATCGCCAAAGGCCCATCTTCCACCTTGCTTAATATGCTAACTTTTGTCACTTCAACGACAAATGGTAGCTGCTTGTACCTTGGATCAAGGTATATAGCCACATTTATTATCTTCTATACTTCTAAACTTTGGAATCATCCTTTAATCTCTATTGATGGTTATCTTTACCTCCTTAATGACACCAGAGTCAGTTTTAGTGATTAAAAGTGTTTTATGTAGCAGTTTAAACAGCAAAGGTTTTACTGTACTTACTGTGTGACACTTGACACCAGACTCTGCCTCTGTGTCTTGCTAAAACGGGAGTAAATTATCAACTAGTTTTTCTATAAGCGTCCTTTCAGAAAACTCTGGTATCAGGTCTCTCATATTCCCCTCCATCAATACTGCTGCCTGTTGTTCCATGCTCATGCTTCCCTGACGAGTAATACATCCCTGAATCAATCTATGCTTAGGCAGCTTCAACATCTCTTGCTTTTCTCACAACTTTCAAGTTAGACTGGTTGAAATGTTCCAGAAGCTTTCGGCATGATCCAAAAACTCTTTGAACACGAGATACATTGAGATAACTTTTTACAGCCAACACTATGGTATGGGGAACACATGGGAAGTGCTGAACTCCTGCCAACATACAATTGGCATTTACCATATTACAAGCATTATTAGTTGTTGCTCCACACACCTTGTCTTGGACATTCTATGAAGCCAACATAAATAAAGCCACTGCTTCAATGGATATAGAGGTTTAGTCAGTTGTAACTTCTTGCGTCTGAAGACACTTGCTTTGAAACTAAATATATTCATTGACGAAGTGAACTGTCAATGAAATGTATCCTTAATTTTTGTGCTGTGCTGTCTACAAATCAGTTGTGATAATACACTTTTCGAAGCTCTCTTGTTCTGTTTCAACAGTCGAACAAATCTCATAGTATCTCAGAGGAATAACTTTCTCAGCAAAGTGATTGCAGTGTGGAAGTTAAAATATGAGTTCAGCAATCTGAAGTAGCTGTCTAAACCTTTCTTCCTCAACCATGGCTGTAGACTATGGCAGATGAAATCAGCTGTTGCTGTAACAAGCTCAGCATGCTTGACGCTATCTCGCGGAAACGCAGCTGTCTTAGCTCTGGATCCATGAAAGGTTTGTTGAGTCTTGGCGCGAGGCTCTGCTGCTACTTCTTTTTCTTCCGCTTGCTGTTCCTAAAGTGAACTCGTATGTGGTAAGTCAGGTTCATTGTGTTCCCCAAATAACCAATTAACTTACAACTCAGACAGCAAATAACCTTATTCAGCACAGTGCTGTTTTCATCAGCGGCAAAGCCCAAGTTCTCCCATACTTTACTCATGGCTTTAGGATTACGCACAAGCTGGTCCTCCAGGCTAGAACTAGAACACCACATGTTTGTTTAACGATTACATCATAACCCCGTGTGCCATGTGCAAAATGTTGTGCACATGCACAGAAACATTGATACAGAAAATTGAGTGTATGATATTGTATTGTGATCCAAATGTCGCGATAAATAGATATTGTGATATATCAAGGTAGCACTAATTTATATTATGCAATTGACATAAGCGTGCATAGATCTCTGCGCATGAAAAAGTTGTGTGGACAGATTGAAACCCGCTTAGGGGGTCAGGTCTGGCTAGATAGAAAGCCCATAGGGAGTTAATTAGACATAAATAGAGCTAGACTAAACTTCATGGAGCACAATTTACTGACAGTGAGATTTACACATTTTCAATTATGTGTAGTGCCATGTGTAATAATAACACCAAGTAGTTTTTACCTTTAGTAGTATAGTATTATTCCAGTGCAGTGATATCTGTCCAGTATTTAGGCTATACGTAAGTAAAAGAGCCCAGTTAGTTAGCCACGAGGCACGAGGTGATATGGAATAGTGAAGTGGGCCTGTCCATACATACATAATTGGACCAGAGACTTCTTATCGCTCTCGCCATTTTGTGTAGGAGCAAGAAGTGCCATGAGTGTTGCATCAATTTCTTGCTGATACATCAAGGTTATTGTTGCTTACCTGGTATGGCTTGAGACGGTACTAAGTATTGTGATATTCCTTTTACAAAAAATGCTGAAATCCTACTGATCTTCAGGATGATCTGTCAGTCGTCTTTTGAACCACATTACTTCAGTCCTAAACTTAGTAAGAACATGAAACTTGAAAGAACAAATGAGGCATTCTTGTTCTTTTAAATAATGTGTAATAAAAAAAGTTTTGCAACTAGATAAGGTTTTTTGAATGTCCATTTATTGGTGATGTCCGGTCATGCATAAGGTACTCCATATTCCATATTTCTTCACTATCATTTATCTCCAAATTTTTCATGTCTAATTAACAATGGTATCATATATATGGAGCTTATGAAAAGTTAGGCTCCTGATTATGATAATACTATGTCTTTATTGTTATTTTTGCTGAAATTTTGAATGGTTAAAAAGGTTCCAATTGCCAATTGTATAGCTTCTGATCATAGTCAATGAAACGTTGAGTGAATTTACCCACTAAATAATGAATTTAATATTTTGGACGATGGTAAATTGCTTCGGATGCATGCAATTAAATTGTACTGGATTAGTCTTAAATGTCTCCATTTTTAGCTCAACTGTAGTATGTAACAATAAATATGTCTAATTTTTAACTGTGTCACCTTGCCTTACGTCACATGATAAAATCTCAATCATTCATTACGAAGAAATTACTAAGGGTAAGAGTGGATAGTTATTTAAGGAGACTATCTAACCCACCTATAATATGTGATACCACAGCATGTATGTTTACATAGCATGGTGATTAGCACCACATAGCCATTCTCTTGTCATTACATTGATTTCAAGTCAGAATGTAGCAAGAAAGAAATAGCCAACCATTGGAAGAACATGTTCCTGTCTGCTCCTGCCTGTTTCTCGCACTGTATGATCCACAGACTGGAGATATGTCTTAAAAGTTGGTTGCATGCTTCAAGTGCCACTTTACCAACCACAGCCATAAATTTGAAGATTAGTTACATTACTGAGTTTAACTCTGTATACTTTAAAAAATGAATGTAAACATACTCGCTATGGTATCACAGATTATAGGAAGGTTACTTTGTGCACTCTCCCTAAATAACTTTCCACTCTTGCTGAGGGCTATTCAAACCATAATTATGAGATTCAGCCAGCCTTTGCAGCCAAAAGTCTAGGAAGGGTTTGACCCAAGACAACAGAGACTACTATGACTTTAGTTTCTCTTACTGTGCTAAGATGTTAGTGTATGACCATCGTAATTTACTACTATTTTCTGAGCCAAATATTTGCATAAATTAAAAGCCAATTTCTGGGCTATTTTTCATTACATGCACAATCAATTATTTTGTCAGTTGTATTGCCAATAATTAGAATCAAAAAATAAGATAAAAGCCTTTATTTACAACAATAACATTTCATTCTCTTTGTAATTGTTTGGGACTTTCATTTTGGTAATTCGTTCTTTTTAAATATTTCTACTGCTTCATTGTAGCTTATCTTATATGTTATCCATTAGTAGTACATTCAATATCTACAAATTTGCAAAAATAATGACTTGCAGTTAATAGTCTATTTTACCATCGGCCACATTTTCAAGTTGTTCAAAACCACTATTGGCTTTTGCAATATGATTCCTTCAAAGCCCAACAAGAAATGCTGTAGTTCAAAGTGCTAAAAATAATAATGACACATGCAACTACATGTATACAATTATAATATTTGAATTTTTAAATTACCATATTATCTAATTCTAGAGGCCACAAATCACTCAAATCTTTTCTTTCTTTCATTACTTTGCTAAAGCCACTATGGGCCAAGTAAATATTATGAAGGTGTGCCTATTTGCAATGATTCTTTATTAAGTAACATAGCTACTTCTTATTTACCTCAACTGAACTTCTAATAAAGTCTTCTTAACAATGAAATCTCTATATCAGTACAGTTATTTTATTAAAATTATTTCAAAATGCACTTGTCTCTTTTGCTCCTGTCCAGAACTGGATACTTCTTAAGATATCACTTATTTCCCCAATCAAAGTTGATAGTGCAAAATATATCGTCACCATCATCCATCTCATTTTGTTTATTGGAAAAAATTGATGCCAATAATCCTTTACTGTCAGGATCGTGTATAACTGTTATGAATAATATGACATAACCTCAGAGCTTTTATTATTATTATTCTCTTCATTATTATACACATCGTTCATGAGAAGTTATAGAAAAGCGACCAGATTAAGACGGATAACTACTTTCAAAGGTAGATTCAAAGTTCAGATTATTTACAATTTCATCTTATCATATAATAAGGTCAATTATGTTAGGATATAACTATAGTGAAGTATTGTACTTTGCATACCGTCCTTCTGTTTTGCATGCTTCATTGCATTACTTTTCTTCACATATAGCTTTAGTTGCATCAATCATTGTAACCTATTATGTAATCAAATATAAAAATTATGTCTCCATATAATCACTTCAATTTTCTTTTATTTTTCAAATCATTAAATCTTAGCTACTGCTTCTCTGTATAACACTAAGAAAAATTTCCCTGTTTTCATGTTTTACCTACATGTCTGCGCTATAAGTTCTTTATCTTTAGTACTTCATCCAGCATTATATACAAATACTTCCTCTGTGTCAAGTAGTTAATGTAAGAGATATATTGAGTCACTTATACTTACAAGAACTATTTTCTTTTCAAAAATTTGGACATATAATCATGTATATTGACTTATTGTTTAAAATTTTTCAACAAGAACACATTTTAAACTAGTGTCTAACCTGTACAGAAAGTAAAGGATTCAACTTCTTAAATTCTGCAGCTTTTTTGGCCTTGGAGCATTCAAGTATAATGCAGAATGACACCATTTTAATTGCCCCATAATAATGTAATTAAATACAACATGCATCATTCTGAGACAATGTCAGTCAGTAATTACTTCACTGTATGGTTCTTTATTGTCATGTCATATGCAAGTAACTGAAAAAAGCAAATACCATGCTGTTTAACATAATGATACATCAAAGTAATTCAAGTCTATACTTAAAGACTAGCTATACTTTCTCAGATAATGGTGATTCATTGCAGACGGTTGATACATCATCTAAAAACAGTTTAGTATCTCGTACAGTAATTATTCCTTTTGTTAATTCTTCCTGACTCCACACTGTTTCTTCAGTACTTGATGATAACTCTTTTATGCGTATTACTGCACTGCCAGCTCATAATTTTCAAAAAGTTAGTCCAGTTAATATAAGTACAGTATTTCCTCGAGTAAAAGCTGCGGTGTCTATTTCATTTTTCCATCTGTAGGAGGGAGGCGACTATACAAGGGCGGCCATTGTTCGAGGGCGGCGATTATTATTAATTGTCATTAATTTTAAGTTAATTATTAATTTTTACCATTAATACTCTTTTTAAACAAAATAATTCAATCTTCATCATGTCAATTACTACTCTACTACTTCCAGTTACAGATCTGGAAAAAGATCACTCTCATGTTCTACCTCAGGCTGTAGGACTTTAGATGTTCCCCAGTGTCTTTGCATTATGAGCTAAATGTACTTCACCTTCCTCAGGGAGTTTTCACGAGTTGCATCATATTTCTTGCTTCGTGGGGTCAAATAGAAGCTCATGTTAATGGGAA
>NW_003546430.1:180354-181986 GCF_000090795.2 Amphimedon queenslandica | reverse complement strand
TTATTCTGTTACAATTCTTGTTACAATAATAATAATAATAATAATAATAGTAATAATAATAGTAATAATAATAATAATAATAAATAATAATAATAATAATAATAATAATATTAATAATGATAATAATAATAATAATAATAATAATAATAATAATAATGATAATAATAATAATAATAATAATAATAATAATAATAATATAATAACAATAATAATAATAATAATAATAATAATAATAATAATAATAAATTATTAATATTCATGGCGGATGGCAGTGTGCTTCAGTGCTCTGTATGTAGCCGAGCTATCATGGTTACATTCAAAGGTTTGATCCGCTCTCATGGCCCTAAGGGTAACAGATGCCCTGGCTCTTCCCTCCTCCCTTCTAGTGCATCTTCCGGAGCCTCCTCTGAGGCAAGGGAAGCTGATGGTGTCATGCCACCTTCCACGTGTTCTGTACCATGCGGGTCTGATGTCCAAGGCTCTTATAGCTCCTGGTCACTGCCTATATCAGGTAGGAAAGTTATCAAGAGGATCCCTAAAGGCTCCCCCAGTACAGCTCTGGCCAAGTTCTCTATCATTTTGGAGGAGGTTGTTTCCGAGAACTCTGTTGCCTTATGGAGACATTTGTTAGAGTTTTCATCTAGATGTCTTGGTCCCCTACTCATGGTGGTCGTAGTAGATCACTAGTATCCTTTCTTAATCACCAAATAGAGGAGGAATTGGCCCATTCACCCCCAGACTCTTCCCCAACATTGCGTCGATCACACAGAACTATTTTAGACACTCTGCGCCATTTAATTTCTCATTAGCTGGAGGAAGGTGATTTCAAAGGTGCTATCAGGTTAGCTTGCTCTGAGGATTAAATTTGCTCCTTCTACCAATGAGACTTTTTCTATCCTAGTGGATATTCATCCTCAGTCACACCCACTCTCCTCTTTTCCTCCCGCTCCTCTAGCATTAGACACTCTTCCATTACACCTGATCTTGTTGCACAGGCTATCCTGTCCTTTCCTGCGGGATCGGCTGGTGGCCCGGATGGCCTGGGCCCACAACATTTGAAAGACTTTCTTAACACTCCTTCAAACTCTACTCCTCCCTTTCTCCCTACGCTTCCTGCTTTTGTATCTTTGGTTATGAAAGTTGAAACACCTGCTGAGATTCGCCCCTTATTTTTTGGTGCCAGGTTGACTGCCATCAGCAAGAAGGGAGGGGGGTGTCCATCCCATAGCTGTGGGGTGTACACTGAGATGTTTAGTTGCTAAAATCGATTCTGGTAGTGTGACAGGTGAGATGCCAGCTCTTTTGGCTCCTCGTCAACTTGGTTACTGTGTGAAGGGTGGTGCTGAGTCTGCCGTCCATGCTGCTCGTTGGTATTTAAAATCCTTGCGTCCCAGTCAAGCCATTTTAAAGCTGGATTTTCGAAACGCATTCAATTCTATCTGCAGGGACCGGATGCTGCGTTCTGTCCTGGAACTCTCCCTTACCATCTACCCTTTTGTTCATTCATGCTACTCAGCCCCATCTTCCCTTTTCTGGGAGGGAAGGGTTCTTAAGTCTGCTGAGGGAGTCCAGCAAGGGGACCCTTTTAGGGCCTCTCCTTTTTTTGCTAACAATTCACAACTCTACGCTACA
>NW_003546430.1:179198-180344 GCF_000090795.2 Amphimedon queenslandica | reverse complement strand
GTATCCTTTCCAGTTTTCTGTACCATTCTGGGTGCCTTTAAGGCTCCTTTGATTCCCTTTCAGGAGGTGGCTCATGATCAGTGGTCCACCACTCATGTTCATGTTTCCCTTCCATCTGGTGATAATGCTAAACTGCAAAGAGCTTGGGATTTCCCCCATGTTGCTGCCACTTTCACCTCATGCGACGGCGCTCCTGATCCTGCATCAAGGGCTTGTTTGATGGCTGTCTCCTCTCCACATTCAGGTTTGTCGCTTAATGCCCTCCCCCTTCCATGGGCCTCAGAATGGATGATTCCACTATCAGAATTGCAGTTGGTCTTCGCCTAGGTCTTCCATTGTGTCACCCTCACTTCTGTAGTCATTGTGGTGGGCATGTAAATATGTTTGCCACCCATGGTCTGAGCTGTAGACGCAGTAAAGATCGGCATCTTCGACATTCATCAGTGAACTTTGTGATACAACGGGCCCTATCTGCTGTAGGTGTCCCTTCCCATCTTGAGCCATCTGGACTGTATAGATCTGATGGTAAGAGGCCTGATGGAGTCACTATGGTTCCATGGTCATCAGGAAAGCCCCTTGTCTGGGATGCCACCTGCCCAGACACTCTTGCTCCATCCTATGAGAGGTTTGCTGTCTGTTCGCCGGGTGCAGTTGCCCAGGCCTCTGAAAAGTGTGCGAAGTACAAGTCTCTGGATTACTCATATTCCTTTACCCCTGTGGCGATAGAGACCTTGGGTGCCATTGGCCCTAAGTCCCTCAGTTTTCTGAAAAAGTTGGGTACCAGAATAAGAGAACAGACTGGTGAAGCATCCTCCTTTTCCTATTTGCTGCAGCGACTCTCTGTGGTAGTACAAAGGGCCAATGCTATATCTGTTATGGGTACTCTTCCTAAGCTATCCTATCCTGACTCTTTCTTCCTCTCTTAAGTTATTGTTTTTGTTTTGTTTATTTTTCTTCCCTTTTTGTTTTTTTTTTAAATTTTTTTCTTCTATTCCCTTCTGTCCTCTTCTCCTTTCTCCCCCTTAAATTATTATTATTATTATTATATTTCATGTCTTATTACTATTATTATTATTATTGTTTTAGGCACTGTTAAGAATACAAAAAATTATTATCATTATTATTTTTCTTTTATATATCAATTTA
>NW_003546430.1:172127-179188 GCF_000090795.2 Amphimedon queenslandica | reverse complement strand
ATTAACCTAAAAGTAGTTAAGATAACAAAATAATGGTTACATTAACTATTCAATTTACTGATGAAAGTAACCAAGCAGGGGTTATTTTAACTTTTTGTTTTTACAGTGTACTATATCTATTTGGTCTAATAACAGTGATGACAAGATATTGGCAATGGTTTATGGTTATTATAATAAATTCTTTTATTCTGGAAACATAGACCTAAAACCTTCAGAAGGTATGAGTTTAAATTTATGCAATACTGTTTCAGTTTTTTAATTTTGCCGCTTTAGTATAATTAACTTTTGCAGTTTGTTTTCTACTCTGTGAAGCTAATTGTGCATGCACTCAATAGCATTAAGTTTCTATGACATTTGCATGATAAATTGTGTGATTTTACTTTTGCTGGTTTAGGTAATATCAAGAGTATGTCCTCTTAATAATATAAATATTATTACTTTGTTGAATTAAATATTTAATTCCAGCAAAAAAGTATACCACTAAAGTTTAGTGTATCATTTGATAGAGCATACTCTCCCCTATTGAATTGTTTAACTTAGTTTTATATTTGTGACGTACATGTATGAACTCAATATTAATTGCACCATTGTTAACACCAAGGCTGTTGTTTCCTTGCTATAGATTATATATGTGAACTGAGTCCTTGTCAGAATAGAGGTAGTTGTACACTTGTTTCAGCTCCTTCTAATTACACCTGTGATTGTACTGGTACTGGCTATCAAGGAATTAATTGCTCAACACCTATTCGTAAGTACAATGATGTTAAGAATTTATGTATTTTCTCCTTATCCACTCTCTTTAATGAGATTTGCTGCATGGCTTTCCATCAACATCAATAAAATTGCTTACATGTCTATGTCTCCCTTACATGCATGTACCTCATATTACATCATCAATATTTACTGCATTTAATCATTTTTTGTCCTTTAAATTAGTTCAGAGGTTTGTAATGCTATTGTATATAGGGTAAACATAATTCCACGTCATGGTGAGGTGAATATATGACAATGTATTTGGCCAATGAATCTCATTAATTATTAATAATTTAGCAATTTTTCAAAGGTATAAAACCTCATTCACGTGATGTGTCACTCGGCCAAAAATTAGTGGTGGGCGATACTGGCCAAAATTGATTCGATACGATACCGATCGATATCAGCTCATATCGGGAGTATCGATACAGTTTCGATACGATATTTAGACCACACCTATGGAGTCACACCCCTTATTATTGACTGTTTTCATCGATGTTTTCATGCATATCGCATGTGTATCCACGTGTGTGTATTATAAGTAATTAATTTTTTCGTTATTGACATTATTTAACCTTAATAAATGGGCGTGGTCAATGTATCGATCCGGATTCCTTTGAAATTTCGATACCGATCCGATTCGATACCGTAAAATATCGTTTGTATCGATAAAATATCGATATATCGCCCACCACTACCAAAAATTTTTGCTCGTGTCCAAAGTTGTTCTTCCTCGTGTTCTCTCTTGCTTTCACTTTATCTTCTTCTATTTACGCCCTATCGACTAGTGATTCATGTCTCTGGAGAGCCTCTTAAACGAGAAGGTGCGGTATAAAAGGCGAGGCCCTGGGCATGGTGGCTTCCGTTTTATTCACGTGTAAAAATGTCGGCTCTAGATGGTGTTGCTTCTTCAAGGAAAAACGCAGGCAGAGAGGGGTTTTGGTACCAAATGGACTTCCATTTTACTCTCAAAGAAGACAAGGACCAGTTCTAGTTAGGCTTGATCGAGTTAAGGGGTCTTTAGGCACTAAAAGAAGGCGCTGGAACTGCTGTCTCATTTACTCGCCGATTTAGTTTAAAAAGATAATCATTCTGAGGCTCTATCACATGATACTAGTAGTTCTTCTGCTATGCTCAATACTTCAGGTAGTTATAATGTGTTTAAATTAGTGATTATATATAAATAAGGTATGGGTGATGGGGACAAAGAGCAGCCATTTTGTGCATAGATATAGGATCGGCTATTGGGAAACATACATTAGTGTTAGTGTGGCATGGTTGACCGAAGGATGATCAGTTACAGACAGGTATTCTTTGTTAGTATTATTATTATTATTACTATTATTATCAACATCATCAAAACTATTCATAATTTTAGATTGTCATGTGATTTGTGCTGAATTTCGATTCAATGCCAGTTGTGAGTCCTGTAATCGTAACTCAAGTTTATTAGGCACTAGATACAGAAGTAAGTATTATTTGTAATGTAAAGTAATCATATGGTGGCATTAATATTTTTAGGCTCGTACTAGCATTTATCTTGTGCTGGTATATTACCATCACAGTACTGCCATATTTTTGTCGGCATCACTGGGCACAATTGGGAAGAGGTACACAGATACAGGAGGCTCCTTACCATCCCAATATCTATTCAACCCTATAATGTTTATATTTTTAAAAATTTAGAATAATATTTTTGTATTTACTTCTTCCAGTAAATCGCTGAATGTTACAACTGCTACCAGTACTAGGATCTGAATGAGGACCATGTTGGGGTCTTTTGCTGGAACCACTTATACTTGATGATGGTGGCTGATATATGGTAGTCGGCAGGGCTGTCTGGTCCCAGTGGTGGCGGTTCTTGGGCTGGTTTTCTGTGTAGTAGTGAGGGCTATTCCCTTGCCACTATCACTTATTACCTGCCTGACAGCATCATTGACTGTGTTTCTTAGGCTGTTGGCAGATTTTTCAGAATATACAATATAATATTTGATAATAATGTAAAATTATTACTTCAAGTCAATTATACCATTTCTCTCCTTGCTATGCTTTCTAGGTGTGCTTGTAGGTTAACTCTCTCACCTTTGCTAATTTTAATGTTTTTATAATGCGTTTTGCTAGTGATTTAGCCACGATAAGAACAGTGCCAGTGCGGGAGCCATTTTGTTATTTTCAAATTTCATTCAATCTGGCCGCCATATTGTGCCCAGGGCACCTCCTTTTATACTGTGATCGACGGAAGCGATTTCATGACGTTGCGTGAATGGTTTTATAGTGCACCTTCTTGTTTAAACGAGCATGTGCAGAATATAACCACTGCTCCACCTTACGTGATCATTGCTACAGCACCGAGCATGAGCACGGGTATAAAAGGGGGGTGGGCTGCCCAGTCAATTAAAAATGGCGGGTGGCTTTAGAATGTAATTAAAAATGGACAGTGAAGAATCACAGAATACAAGCACCACAGGCATCCACAAGATCTAAAAAAGACTCTTAGAAGAGTACAGACAGTTTTACTAACTCCCTATGCCAGCAGAGACTCAAAAGAGCCATGCATCATGCAGCTTTAACTAAAACTATAAAATTAAACATGGCTGTCAACAGACCAAAGCTATCTAGCTTGTTCTTAAATAGCAAGGATTGAAAATCTTCTAAATGATGACTAAAGGCACCTTTCTCTGCGGCAGACTCAAACTCAATGTCAAAAGTCATCCTGAATGAGTCCTTGATCGTCCTGAACTCAAGTTGAGCTCGGCCTGTTTCACTATTACTCGCTATAAACAACTTAACCGTGATTTAGTCAGAAGATAAGAACAAGAAACATGTGGAAAATAAGAGGCTAGGCAATTGTGGCCTCTTCCTTTTACTGTTACTATGTAAATCAACTGGTGTTATCAAGATCTTTATCATGTGTAATCGCCATTTTGAATATTTGCTTCCATTTTTGGGCAGACCAACCCCCTTTTATACTGCGCATGCTCGTTTAAGCTCCTTTTAATGTGCTTGTCTGTTTTATCAGTTATCAGTAATATAGCTGTCATGCATGTGTATGACATCTATCATAACATACACATGAGGCCTGCTGTCAGTTTAACCTTTAAAGATGGCCACAACCATGAAGAAGCTACCAGTTTTTATTACTTTGAAGTTTTGAGTGGTGCTTTTAGAGCCTAACTGCCACAAGTTTTGGCATAACTTCAAGATAGAGTTCTGTACCTGTGCTTTAAGCACTTTTAACAGTGCTTTAGGTTTTGCTTGAAGCACGCTTTTAACTACAGCATTAGTACTTGTGCTTGTGCTTAAGCATTATGACAAGTGCTTTCGATGCGCTTGAAGCACATTGCTATTTTGAAGCATTTGTGCCTGGCTTGTGCTTAAGCAATTTCCCCAGTGCTTTACGATGTGCTTCAAGCATTTTAGAAAGTGCTTGCCCCATGTCTGCTTGTACATAAATGCAAAAATTTAGCAAAGGTACTGATTTTAGCATTTAGGTGCAATAGAGACGAGGCTCTGCTTTTATAATGTGCATATCTTTAATTTAACAATTATCAGTAATTTATAACCACATTAATTAAGCATTAATTACGGTCACTAAATTTAAAAGTGTAATTGATAACAATTTTAAAGAATTTCAAAAAATGTATCAAGTGAGAAAAGAATTATACAAACATTGTACGTGATTTATTAAAAATATATAAGAAATGCTTACCACATCAAAACAAAATCAATAAGCATGTCCTGTCTGGATACAATTAATTTTGAACATTAGTAGTCTTAGATAAAAAGAGAGAGCAGTAAGTGAGAGAACCTTTTAATCAATTCTTAGCATGCCACATCATGAGAATTTCATAACAGATATAAAGCCTTACTCAATCAGTTTAGACACATATCATAGCCTAGTGAGACCTGCTGAAGCGAGCTTCCCAATTAAGTTAACTACAATAAAATGAGCAAAACCCTCATAATAAATTTATAACAGAACTTACAGAAGTAGTACTATACTTGACGGGAGATTTCAAAGAATCGAAAAACAAAACTAAGGATTAAATGGCCAAATAGACTGGCAGCAAACCTATATAAAAGCCATGATATTTAACAATAACATAAGATCTAGGCCTAAACAGAAGTAATACAGTGTAAAAGCCATACAGGTAACGCTTTACTGAAGGTGAAATATAAAATGGACCCTGGAGGACTTGATCTCGACTTCAGTTAAATTTTTTTAGTCAGCACTCATTGATGCTGATTTGGAGAGGAGCTGAAGAAATCTAGTTTATGTGTAAGTAATGTGTCTGTTATACATAAATGAATTCATACCTAGGCTCTTAAGTCTATGATGGGCAAATTTGGTAGTATTAGATAAATTTAGAATTTTTGATACTATCTCTTTTTGATAAGGTACCAATGTCAACACTTCAGAAAGGCATATCTCAAATTGATAATCCCCCTACACAAACAACCTGGTTTTGTCATATTGAGTCACATATTATTTATCAAAAATGTAGTTTCAATATATACATACATACATACATACGTACATGTACAGACATACATATATTCATACAACTTGTATTTATAACAATTCTCTGAAAACTTTGCAAGTTTCTGAATTTATTAGTTCACTTATCTCTAAGAAATAACTGTCTATGATACAAATTTAATTTAATTTCATGCAAAAGGATGTACCTGAGTAGAGACAAAATGGAAATATATGAATAGATAGGAGATATTGAATTTTTGAAATAAAAGATTTCTGATTAGTGTATTTTTTTCCCATTGACACACATGCAATATGCGATAACCTAGAAAAGAAAGAAAATAAAATTAAAGAAATAAAGCCCTTTACTGAATTCGAAACGAGTAATCCATAAATGCACTCACTCCTATCTTCCAACATTGATAAAAACATTGCTACAAGAAGTTGACCAATGCCTTTTGGTCGACTTGCCTTTTCTTCTGCTTTTTTACACTAATAACAAGGTAAAAAACGTTAAGGGAACAAGTAATTTCTACAATTACTTCCACTATAAGTAATCTGTGAAACAGGTCATACCATTTCCTTAAGAATAAAGCAGCATCACAATTACCATTGATGAAGCAAGACAAACTGCCACTCACAAAGCCACTCACAATGCATGGCGCATTTAATGACGTCTTTTGATTTGCCTGGTTGGCAGCGTTGAGAGACCTGTCCAAACAAAAAATGTCACTTATAAGTTATTGAAACTGAAATTTGAATTTTGTACGAACTTAATCGAGCAAAATTATCATTATCTGCCTGTAAAATTTTACTACACTATTACGGGAAATACTATAGCAGCACTTCATCAAGAAGAGATGGACATCAAAGGAACCCACGTTCACCAGAATATTTGGAATGCAGTAATTGGTGAGAAAGTAATTCAAAAAATGTAGTTGACAAATAAGCTGTAGCTACAGTGAAAAGTAATGGATCAGTAGTAGCTCTTTTACCTAAGAAAATTTTAATAGCAAGGAGTCTATTTTCATACGTAGAGGAGGGCAAGAAGCATAAAGACTGACTGGAAAGAGATGCTACTCATCAGATTTAATCCAGTGTGACTTGAAAACCCCCAGTAACTTTTATTAAAGTCAATGGAAAAGACAGAACTCATGAAATTACTGATTATAATTGATAGAATTGTGTACTTGCAGTTTTAGCATTAATCATAATTGTATATACATATTAAGGCATTGATTTAAGTAGTATTATTTACAGATCTACTATTGACAATAATGGTATGCATGTCCACAAACATTGTCTTCATCATTGGAATAAGTGGCCTTCGTTAATCGAAATATCTGTTTCCTCATCACTGTCATCTACAATATGATTCTCATCCTCTGACATATCTTGAATGGGATTTCCAGCATCAATTGATTCTGAGATTCTAGCTGCTAAAACTCATTATTGATTATAGTAGGATTACAGGGTATCTTTACCCAAATTTGACATACTTATTTTATGGCCTTAATATGAATACCTAACCATAATACTGTTTTTCAAATCCCACTGACTAAATATAATTATTTACTGAGATATGAGACTTCGAAGTGATGAAAAATGTTGAGATTTTGCTTCCTGCAATGTTTCTTTCTATCGATGGGTGTGGCTAAACGTGACGTCATAGTAGGAATGTTTGCAGATAACTTCATTCCTTTATAGGGGGAAATGATCCTTTATTCTCATGCCTTGTAATGTAATAGCTCTAATTTAAGGATGAAATCATTAGCTCTCGTTATTCTAAGCATGCAATTGCAAGAAAAAGCCTCAGAATAGCAAACAAGAA
>NW_003546430.1:170701-172117 GCF_000090795.2 Amphimedon queenslandica | reverse complement strand
GAATCCAGCAACATCATCAGCTGTACTCACTGACCCTACTCCTATAAGGGTCTTCATATGCTTAGAGATAATGAGCTTGTCATTTCCAAAGCGTTTCTGTAGGATAGCTACCGCTTCTTCATAATTAGCACAAGTGAGAGCCAATCCTTCTATAGCATCCTTAGCAGAATGCCCAACTAATGAACGAAGGTAAGTGAACTTGTTAATGTCTGACAGCTCCTCATTATTATGTACTACTGACTCGTATGTATCCCAGAAGCCCTTCCAAGTTGTAATGTCTCCATCAAACTTCTTTATAGTAAGTTCTGGTAGTTTAAGGCGGAGACACATACCTCTAGTTCGAGACGGGGTGTGACTCGAAGAAATTGACGATCCCCTTGAAGATGGAACGAGTACACCATCGATTCTATCAATAGTCTGTTGGATTTTCAGCTTAAACTCGTCGGCCTCCTCTATATCTTGCTCCATTGCTTCTTCATCATGTAGCTCATCTAATATAGCATTATCAAGCATCCTTATAGTTTCCATCTTCTCTTGAAGAACCAATTTCATTTGCCTGAGCTTAGCGAAATCAAGTGCCTCCGTTCCATCCTCATCCTTTGAAAACAAGCCATCAAGCTCCACAGTCCTTCATGTGACTATACCTCTATGAGCACCTCATTTTCTGGTAGCCATACCCACGTGTCAAATTAATTTTTAATTAAAAAAACAATCAATGAAAATTACTATTATGAGACAATAGTATAGTAGTGGCTACGGTACTCTAAATATCACAGAGTCACGTGTACCCCTTTGACATTACTTTAAGGGGTTAAGAGAAAAAGATAGGCCATGGTCCCAACTCGACAGTGACTTTCGGGTGTGAAGCTAAAGGCTGACGGGAAGATCCAGTTCAATGCGCTCCCAGATCCGGCTCTTTGGAACATGTATTCAGTATATGACTCAAACCTATCTTCCCAGACTTCCTATTAGTCAGGATTATACTGGATCCCCTCCCCGATATGTCCCTCTTCTTCTCTTTCTCAAAAAATCTCTTGTATCAAAATTTTACAATTATGCATTCTCAACAAAATTAATTAACAGTGATGAATAATAATTAATTAGAGTTTTCCACATACCAGATGTATTAGGAAGAGAATAGCTACACTATTAATGCACAAAATTTAACACATCTGGCTCTTCAGCCTTACAGCATCATAGTTTGAAGCATTAAAAAAACTCAGTAGCAGTGTATCTTGTGAAGTTAAGATTTTTGATAGGCTACTTTTAATAATTTCTTTTTGCATACATACAACTATTGTGATGGGATTGGGAAATTTTGTAATGCATATTGTTGTTGCAAAGATGGTTCATCTGAAATGTGAGGAGAAATTTGTATGATAGCTGAATGTTTACCTATTGGTACCATTGCCTTTA
>NW_003546430.1:168180-169931 GCF_000090795.2 Amphimedon queenslandica | reverse complement strand
GATAATCACTTGCATATGCACTAGTAGATTCAGGAACAAGGAAAACAAAAAGGCTGTGTCTACAGGTCCAGTAACCGGACACAGTTTTCAACTGCTAGAGATTCAGCAGTCCTTGTTTTCCGTAACACAGCTTGTGCGCATGCACAATAGTGCAAAATGGCAATTAATAATTGTATCAAGAAACACTAAACCCTAATCCCAAAACCCTACAATCCCGGAGGCTAAGATGTACGAGAGAGTGCTCTGAAAACTAGACACTAAACCCAAACCCCAACCCTACGACCCCGGAGGCTAAGATGTAAAACAAGGGGGCTCTGAAAACTAAACACTAAACCCAAAACCCCAACCCTACGACCCCGGAGGCTAAGACGTACAACAAGGGGGCTCTGAAAACTAAACACTAAACCCCAATCCCAACACTATGACCCCAGAGGCTAAGATGTTCAAGAGTGTGTTATTTCTTGACCTAAATAAAGCCAACAAGGAGAAACAAACAACAAAAATCATTTTAAAAAAGAAAAAAAATCAAAAACCGTATCATAGTTCCATGCAGTACTTGTCCTGACCTGATTAGAACCGCTGCCCACATCCATGCAATACACACGAGCCTCTCCACTACACCACCATGACCCTGCTGCATTTGTAATGCTTGTCTTTGGATTTACACCCGATTATTTGTATTGGGGCATACCCCCAGTATTACATATGTATATTGGAGTGAAGCCCCAATTACTGGATCTCTAGCCCTGAATACTGTGTCCGGTTACCGGACCTGTAGACACTTCAAACTAAAAATGTACAATAATTATAATGGATGGTCAGACAAAAAATAGAGAGAGAAAAGAGGATGGAAAGAGTGGATATATAAACTATATCAATACTGACTATGTGCTTAAATTCAGGTGAGAGAAAAATAGCAGCTGGGATCCAAAGAACTGTCTAATACTGAGCAAGACACACGAGAGAGCCAAAATCAGCAGAGCGTACTAGACAATAGTAGCAGGATTCACGGCAGGACCTACAAGAGAATAATAACAGGATCCACAGTAGGACCTACGAGAGAATAATAAAAGCAGGGCCGACAAAGAACAATACGGTGCAGGACCCACGAGTGAATAATAGTGAGCAGGACTGACAAGAGAATAATAGCAAGGCTCACTAGAGAATAATACTATGCAAAACATATGAGAGAATAATACTGAGTAGGACACACAAGAGAATAATAGCAGGACCCACGAGAGAATAATACTGTGCAGGACCCACAAGAGAATAGTAGCACGACCCACGAGAGAATATTACTGTGCGGGACCCACAAGAGAATAATACTGAGCAGGATCCACAAGAGAATAATAGCAGGACTCATGAGAGAATAATACTGTGCAGGACCCACAAGAGAATAATACTATGCGAGACAATAGTAGCAGGACAAACAAAAAAACACTCAGTTTATCCAGGCTGTAACAGCAGTGCAGGCTGATTGATACAAGAGAACAAGCAGGAGTCAAAAATTACAGAATATATAAATTTATTAGAATATTTAACTGTATAGTAGACTAGTAGCCAACAAATCTTATGATAAATTAATGATTTTATACATTCATTTAATACATTTGTGAATTACAAAAATTGGACGAGACATTGTAACAATAAGTAAACCGTCTAATAGTGTGCATGTACAGCTTGCTTTATGCAAATACATGGAAATACAATTAACAGATTTCTTCCAAGATGTTATGAAGTGATTGGTATCT
>NW_003546430.1:163516-168170 GCF_000090795.2 Amphimedon queenslandica | reverse complement strand
TTAGTTTATCATTTATTATCAAGGTGATGCTGAATCTTAGAATAGGGATAAATCTATAGAAGATATTGAGAATCAATCATTGAAAAATGAGAGCAATTCATGTTGTCAGACTTTGGATTCATGGGATTGTTTGTTATAGACATTGCAATCATACATTAATTAAGACATTTTATATAGTAGGCTGTAGTGGAAGTATCACATTGGTAAAAATGCCTCCCACGAAGAAAAAGGAAGAGAAACTAAAGGTTCGGGTCAAACTGTGATTATCCTCTTTAAAAAGTCAATTGGAAGAATAATTGCTTTTTAAAAAAATTATCTGAAAAAGTTAAAAGTAACACAACTATATGCATTAATGTGTCTTTGGCTCGGGTTGGGGATTTCTCAAAGGATCTCATGCACATTGTACATATACACAATGCATTTATGTCTGTACATGTGCCTAATTTCTATTTTTGTTTCTTTAGAGATGGCTATCTAGGCATCTCCTCTCTTGAGATAGGGGGTGGAGCTCTGAGCTCAAAATTAAACCCTCACCTTTAAATTACCCTATTTTTTAACGCCCTCTGAGAGTCACAATCCCTTTGAGTGGATACCTCTTCCAACTAACAAGAGGGGAGGGTGGGCTGGGACTGAGAAGGAACCTTTTCTTTGTTCTTCATATTTCACGTGCTCACTTTGTTGCTTGCTGTGCTGGCACCCCTCGCCATGCCCCATTAAAATCCGTTTAATGAGTTCGTTAAACTCCTTTTAATATGTCTTTGGCTCGGGTTGGGGATTTCTCAGACGATCTCACGCACATTGTACATATACACCATGCATTCATGCATGTACATGTGCCTAATTGTTATTTTTTCTATCTTTAGAGATGGCTATCTAGGCATGTCCTCTCTTAAAAAAGGGGTGGAGTTCTGAGCCCAAAATTAGACACTCCCCTTTAAATTACCCAATTTTTTCTTCCATATATAATGTGACCAACGTTATAGCTCTGAGGTTCATCCCCTTCTCCTGGATCCTCCCCTTCTCCTCACACTCATCTCCTGTGTCTCGCCCCCATAAAACTTCAACAATGTATGCATCTATATGTGTTGCCCTCCCCCTGGTCACTTTCTTTTTTTTGTTATAAATGTATGACATAATCTATGCAACACAACACTGGTTTGACATGCCCTAATGTCTCCCAAGTATCTGTCCCCCTATGACCACTCCCCCACCATGTACTATTGTCTCTCTTTGCTCTCCTTGTGCTGTCTCGCCGTCCTGCTTGCCATACCTCTCAGGTCCTCTGGCCTTAATCAAAAATACGATAAGTAGGCTAATCTCTCTCACCTGCCTAGCACCTTGATAATGGAGTCCTCTACTCCTGCCTTAGCCGCTGTAGTGGCTGCCCCTGCTCTAAAACAATGGCTAGAATAGTCACCTTAATTGTAGCCCAGGCTCTCCAATTTCTCCTTCACTCATGACACAAATTTGGTCTTTGTGAGAAGGTGACGCTTCTCCTGGATAAACAGGAAGCCCGACTTCATTCCGTGCTTTCTTAGATAATCCAGCAAAGCCCTAATAGGACAGATGTCCACGCCCGATTTCCCCAGGACCACTACCTGGGCTTGGTAACATGGGTCTGTTTTTAGTTTTATGTGAATGAAATCTGGGTTAGATGGATGATTAGCAGATACATCCCCCACGTTAAGATTTACCTTTCGGTCGTAACTCCCAACACTTGGAATGGTGAATTCTCCCGTCCATAGCAAGCCGAAAAATGCTACATTACATGCCGCCGACAACATTGTATCATTCTCATGCAATACTGAGTTCAATTGTCACATTATATTAGCTGTAATTGGTCTATTTTTTGAGTAACTCTGCCGTCCTGGCCACAAGTCGTTTTTACTTCTTTTAATATCTACTGAAGTCGGGGCATTCGCCCTATTTCTGGGTCTGGAAAGCCTGCTTGAATTTGCAGCTGCCGTACTGCCTAGAGGTAGCTTTTTAGGGATGATGCCATTCATTTTTGGTCACCCAAGTAAGACACATAGTAACATAATTGCACTTCTGAAGCAGGTACTGCCTGTAAACTAAACTCCTTACAGAATACTAAATGACATCTCTGCCCCGACTCATACACTCGCCTTGTTGCTGCCAATAAACCTTCATTGAAATACTTCTTAACTGCTACATCCAAAGCTCTGATATGTAGTCCCCTTCCGGATCCATGAGTATCTATGCTAGTTCCTTTGGGACATGAGTTGGCTCTCGATCTGTGCCCTGTGGGGAATAGAAATGAAAACAGTGAATTTTTTACCTGGATACTGCACAGCCCCCCCCATTTTTTATTCCTGGTACATGCTGTGCAAAGAACCAAAATGATTCTTTTGCAGCAAAGAAGACCAAACAACGTAACAAATGCATCAGCATGACTTTGCTGTTATATCTCTTATTGACTACCTTTACCATGGCCATGTTATCGGAACTAAATTGTATTAGTTTTCCTCTCCACTCTCTCCCCCATATAGCTGCAGCTACCACAACCGGTATCAGCTCTCTCACAGCTCATGAGTCTTCTTCGAAATAGTACTTTTGGGCTTCCAGCTAAATGGTTGTCCATAGTACACTTAACCAGTACTTCCGCCACCAGGCCCCATAGCTCCACCACCCTGAAGCATCTGACCACACCTCCTCATCAACTTTTAACTTCCCACAACTCCACTGTAGGGATGTCCATTTCCATTTCTGTGCAAAAGTGTGCCACTATCGAATCTCTGCCCGGACTGTTTTATTGACTCTCAATACCTCTGGTTTTTTTTTGCCACTGCTATGGCGGTATAGAAGTGCTGCTGAAAACACCTGCCAGGGCATACTACCCAGCTGGCAAACTGCAATTTTCTGTTAGTGATTCTAGCTTGTCTTTAGTAAAATGCTTCCGATCCAGCCACGCCTCTAGAAGCTCTAGCAGTTTGATCAGTTTCTCTTGCGGTAGCCTGACTTCCATTGCTACTGAGTCGACTTTTATGCCCAAGAAGGTTATCTGCTGCATTGGAACCAAGGTTTTTTGCATTCCAGTGGTAAGCCTAGCCCCTCTGCCGTTGTTTGGATTACCTGTATTGCAGCCTCACATTCCTTCTCTGTATGGGCTATTGTGATAAAGTTGTCTATAAAGTCAAATAGATGTTTGCCCCTTTTCCATATTATCACCCACAGTAAGGCATCGGCCACAGTTGTAAAAATCTTAGTGGCCAATCTCAATCCAAATGGCAAGGCAGAGTCCATGTACACTTTACCCTCTCATTGTAAACCGAGCTAGCCTGTATCCTTAGGAATGTGCTTGAAGGCACTCTGAACATCGTACTTTCCCGGGAATGAGCCACGTCCCAGCTCAGCTGTCACTTCTGCTACATTATCTACTGACACATATGATATAGATGCCAAAGATTTCTCAATGCCGTCATTGATGCTGGCGCTTGGTGGGTGAGACAGGTCAAAAATTAGTCTCCATTTTCCTGCTTCTTTCTTTGAAATTACTCCAAAAGGACTGAGGTGCATCTGTTTTTCTACTCATATAAGTCTTCCTGCATTTACTTCCTTACTGATGTACTTGTCCACCACTTCTTTATGTTCTAAAGTCAAAAGCTGACTGTAGGTTACCCTTGGCAGGTTTCAGGTGACCGGCCCGCATGAACCCAATTCGAAACCCTTCTCTCAGGCTTCTTAAAATAAATTCACTAAACTCTCTGTCTGGTTGGGCTTCTAGTTCCCTTATCCTGATCTGCGAGCACCTCTGAGGTGCAGTGACCTCTCCCGTAGTAATCACCTCGTGGTTGTCTGATCTGCATTCAAGGCTTTTCAGATCTTCACACAAAAGATAGGCTGTTTCCGCCAAGGCTCCACACCTGAACACTTCAGTCTGTGTGGACCACCTACATGTACCTGAAGTAAAGAGGAAGAGACAAACTAGAGTGACAGGAGGAACCCCCCTTCTATAGCAACCCTCACTTGGCCCACCACACCCCTATGGGTAGAAAAAGCGGTGTTTCGTGAATGGTTGCTCCCCCCTTATGTTCTCCAATCTAAACTCATCATCTGCTGCCTTCAGAAAAAACCAAAAACCTCCTTATTTCTTTTTTTACTCCCTCTCCCTAATTATATCTGTTTGTCCCTCATTTTGATATTATTCTTACTATTTTTAATTTTTTTTCATTACGATCACTAGAAGAAAGATATGTACATGTCTATCACAATAGAGTCTACATGTCTCCTGGTTTATTGCCCCTTATCATTTTCCCCATTTTCTCTCACAGTGGACCTGATGGTGGTCCCCTCCACAATCCATGCACTAGTGCCAAAATTGGCATGTTCAACTTCTGTCACACGCCCCTTTCTTATTAAATGGGAAACAGTACCAATTCTTTGCAGCTGGCCCCCCTTGTCAGAGGGGCCTCTTTTTTGCCTTTTGATCTCTCTGTTTGGGGCAGTCCCACGTGTTGTGCCCTCCCTCTACAAACTCAGTGCATACACCTTGGGGCAGCTATTTTGTTTGGCTGGTAAAGCAGCGGTTCCATAAGCCAACGTTTAACTTGTTCCAAGTACCACTTCTCTTTCAACGCCATGAGCTCCTGGACCTTGCAGTCATAAGTGAGCCATCAATCAGGGGCATGCTCCC
>NW_003546430.1:160808-163146 GCF_000090795.2 Amphimedon queenslandica | reverse complement strand
ATCTGTGACTACAGAAGTACATTGACATATAACCACATATATACACACCCACAGATAGAAAAAGAACTCTCTTGGGTTGTTCCTACGCCACTCCTCCTTAGTCTTTCTTTCCCCCGGCCCTATGTATAAGTCCCCCTTTCTTTTTACTCTGCCCATCAGGCCCTATGCCGCTACAGTGCGGCCCAGTGCCCCTGTCCCCCCAATGTTGGCCCTGTACCCCCATTGCATCTGGCCCTAAGCCCATTTTATGGGGCCCAGTGCCACCGCTTCCTATTTACCTTGAGCCCTATGTTCTTACCATGGGCCCTCTGTCCGTGGTATTGGTATCCCCCACTGCCTTTTCATGCCAGTTCCTTCTATTCCCTCTTTTAGGGCCCTGGCTCTCCCTCCTTCCTTGCTCTGTCACCACTCACAGCCGTCTGTTCTTGGGCAAATTCAGGCTTTTCTTTTCTTGACCAAACTTTTCCCTTGGCTAATGCCCTGTTTCACATCTCTCCATCTCAAACACCAGACAAACCACTTATAAACCTTCTCCCCTACGTTTGCTCACCTCTTTCTGGATCTCCGTCAGCAGGTGCCGGGCACGCATCCTAGGCCATAGTTGCTCTATGAAGTGTCTCACTACCTCTTCCATCTGTTTGTCCTTCAGTGCTACGGCCATTGAGAGGCTCTTTCCTTTCTAATACTGAGGAGAATCCCTTTCTTTGTTCTTCAATTTTCATGTGCTCACTTTGTTGCTTGCTGTGCTGGCACCCCTTGCCATGCCCCATTAACTCCATTTAAGGAGTTCATTAAACTCCATTTTAATTTTACATGTATAAATTAAATTTTGCAGTAATACTGCAATGGTTTGTTGATAAAGATATAGCTCAAAATGCTTTTTGTAATGGTATTCTATTAAAGAAAGTGAAGTAGAAGTCCAACTTGAGAATGTACTGGTAATATATCTTGATGATAGTGTGTCATTTAGCTTATTGAGGAAGTACTGCACTTTTGGTGGATGGAAGCAGGTATAAATGATCATTGGTATTCTACATGAAGAAGGATGCTGGATATGTCCAACATGCATGCCACCGATTGATAGACTTAGCATAATCTGTGAAGGATGTTTGCACTGGTTTCACCTTCAATGTGTTGGGCTGAAAAACCCACCCAAATAGAAGTCTTAGTTTTGTAGGTCTTATTACAATGAACAAACTTTTCACTTAACAATCACATTCCTTTCATTGTGATTCAACATTTTACTGTTCAGAAGATTCATCGAACAACTTTGTACTTTATTATAATACATTGCAGTTTGTTTGGGGTGTTGTCTGCCACTATAAGGTGTGGAACAAGGTGGGGTATAGGTGTGCCATAAAAAAGTCATGCCAGGATGATTACGAAACCGTAACAATAGTGTATTGCAAAAGTTCCAACAAATAGTTTTCGATTCTACTTTTACTTTGTTGAATGACTAAATGATTGTAATATTAAGAAATTTATTGATTCAAGATCCTTGTCTCAGGAGACCTTAACAGGGAAATGGAGAAAAGTAAGTGAAATACATATACATGTAGTAGGTACACAGTATATGAATCAATTTTTAACTTGCTGAATGGTTCTGTTAGATGTTAATGCATGTACTATGTACCTCTTATTGTACCTTTGATGCAACTAACGTAAACGCCAATAAATAAAGAACTAGGCTTGCAAATGCAGGAATCTACTCACTTGAAATAGGAAGCTACAGCACACATAGTAAGACAGCCATACATTTGATTTTAACTGATGCACTATTTCAATGTAACCATGCAAAGTTTATGCAATATTAATGTCAATAACAAATTGAATTCAACAACTCCATCATCCATTTGATTTCAATGGCTACTGTCCAGCTCTTGATTATAACTGCAACTGATACTGCTATAGAATATATGATCAATTATGAGACGGCAGGTATAGTTGGACGCTTGTTTCATATTTTGTCACTGTCAAAACAACTTTCAGTTATTATAAGATAGTTCTATGATAACTAAGGTAGCATACCATGATAACAGTCCAGCTCTTAGCTTTAAGGTTTTAAATAACTTTTTTCCTATACTTTCGGCCAATAGGTATGATCGGATGAAATTCTTTACTACCGGACAAGTGTAAAAACCTAAGCTAAAGTAGGTTTGTCCTCATAATACAGTAAAGGCCATATTTTCTGCACATCTAGAGTCCTTGATAGAGGGAATGCAGTAGCTCTGTGGTCCTAAGGATATCCTTGTGACCATAATTTTCTTAGGGGAATTAATTTTTAGAGGTGGGTGATACGATACCAAAGTACTCATATATCCGATACCAGGCCTCCGAT
>NW_003546430.1:158066-160432 GCF_000090795.2 Amphimedon queenslandica | reverse complement strand
GAGACTTACCTGAGGGATAATGTGTCACTTGTACTGCCCCCATCATGATATTACATATATAAGCAACTTGATATTTGAAAAAGAATAATAGATTTTGACAAAGTGCAAAGTGCAATAATGCAATTACTGCACTGATCCATAAAATAAATTTTAGGTGTGGTCAGCACTTAGCAGTGCATTGCAGATAACATGGCGCATGGGTAGGAGAAAGAAGAAAAGCTGAAATTTATTTTAGCATCTGAAGCTCTATTCAAAGAAAGAGTAAACACAAATAATTTGCCTAGATATTTAAAAGAGACTGAGATAGTTTTGTTGCTCCTGCTTTTCCCAGTGCTGCCTGAAAATTTTTTTTGAAGATGCTAATCACAAACTTTGAGCAACTGTAACTCGCAAACAAAAAAGAGATTGGAAAATTCACATTTTAAATCTATGTCTACCTATCAATGCTAATCTTGACCAAATAGAGTGAAACACAAAGATTTGGCTAGGAAAGTGGTCTACTCTTGAAAATATTCAGCTTTGGCTATAATGGGTTGCTATGAAAGTACAAAGGAGCTAAAAAAATTATCTTTTTTTCAAAGCTTAAAAAGAATTGTAACTCAGGAGAACTCAGTAAAAAGATTTTGAGTAGGAATTAACAGAAGTTTTTGTGACAGAATGACAGACAAAATGACAATCCAACTGCATAGTACCTGCCTACGTAAGCTTGGCAAGTCCAATTAGTACAAGTTTTGATTGAAATCCATAGTATACGATTATTGAATTTATGTAGATCTTGGCCTGTAATCAAAAAAAAATTTATGCAGAGTTTTTAGTTTTGACTATTTTAAAAAGAACACTGGCCACACCCGAATGTGCATTAATTAATTTGATTGTTAGATTATTTGTCATTATCTTTATAGGCTTATGGCTGCATACATTCCTGCACAGAAGGATAGGGTACTATGTGCAACACCCAGTCATCAAAGAGAACAGCTGACATTAAAATATTGTCCCAGTGCATATAAGCATTGGTCAAGTTATGCAATGGACAAGGCCTTAGATACTGTAGTGAATAAAGGCTGGAGTGTTCGACATACTGCAGAATCTTACAGTGTTCCTCGCTCAACTCTGCGAGATTGAGTAAGTGGACGCACTATTAATTATGCTACATTTGGGCCAAAAAAAAATTCTAACTGATGAGGAGAAAGAAATCCTTGTTAACATTTTCATTGCGCAACTGTTGGATATGCAAAGACTTGTGCAGAAGTCATGACCATGATCAATCAGTTAAATAAATCTAGAGGACTTGTTAGAACTGTAAGCGGTGGCTGGTGGGAAGTTTTTTTAAAGCGCCATCCTTGTTTAACATTAAGAATAGCGCCATGTGTGTCACAACAGAGGTATATCTCTTCTCACCTTACTATGTTAAATCAGTACTTTGATGTCTTAGATGAAATGCTGACTGAGTATGACCTAATGAAGAAGCCAAACTGCATCTTTAATATGGAAGAGACAGGGGTGGCAATGGAGCCTCATCAGCCAAGAGGAATTTTTTTGAAAAGAGAAAGAAGGCCAATGATGTTATTGTCAGGATCAAAAGGCCAGTTTGCTGTTGTAGGAAGTGTTAGTGCAGCTGGTTTTTGTCTACCACCATTTGTTATCATAGACCATAAAAGGTTTAATCATGCATTTGCAGAGGATGAGGTACCAGGTACAGCATATGGTTTGTCACATAATAGATGAATGGATCAGGAATTGTTTCATGTATGGTTTAAGGATCATTTTCTCAATTATATATCGGACCTGTTATTTTGCTTATAGATGAACACAAATCGCATTACATTATTGAAACAATTCAATTTGCTTCGAATGGAGTAGTTTTATTTACTTTACCACCCACTACAACTCACATATCACAGCCCCTTGATCAAAGCTGTTTTCGTCCTTTGAATACTGCATGGTGGGAGGTTTGTCATAGATTTATGTGCAACTGTGCTGAAGCTGTAAGCATATTTTCATTTTCTCATTTGCTTCATGAAGCATGGGATATTGCTATGACGAGGCAGAATATCACAAGTGGCTTCAAAGTAACTTGTATCTTTCCCTTTGATCAAAAGGCTCTTGTCACTGAGCCTGAAGATGATTCATAACCCTACTTACCACTGTTACCTCCTCGTCGTCATACTAACAGAAGAGTTATTGTTGATGATGTCACCTTAGATAATAGTCACTTTAGTAATGATATCAGTGACTTATCATCTGAGAGCTCTCTTACATTATTACCTAGAAGATCTAGTTTTTCAGAAATGCTACATTATCCCTCTCCTATTCCAATACCAATGAGTGATCCTCAATCAAAGGAATCCAGGGTATTAACAAGTGAT
>NW_003546430.1:155377-157793 GCF_000090795.2 Amphimedon queenslandica | reverse complement strand
ATCATGTAACATCTGTCAAGTTCTTGTAGGAATCTTGCTATAGAACTCGAATGGTCTCATGAGATCATGTTTCAAGATTTGATTGTGTCATGCAAGAGAGTGTAAGATCTTCAAAATAAAATCTTGGAAATTCACACTTGTTCTTGCTATACAAGCTTCATGCAAGATAATGTGTGATCTTGCTAAGGAAAAGATAAAAATTTCTGCAGCAGATTCACTCAAGATATGACATGATCCTGTTTGAATGGGGGATTAAATTATCATTACTTTAATTACAATATCAATAATAAATCTAATAATTCACTCAATTTAACAGTTAACATCATTCCTTAGCATCTCGACATTTCTGGTTCAATGCTGCCGCTAGTTTGGTATGATCAAAATCAGAGTACTTGATTCTTAAACATTCTAAAGAGATTCAATAGAATTAAACATCTTAATAGGCAAATATACACATACCAAATAATATCTGCACTCTTTGTGAGCCAAGTGCCTTCTTAGAGCTCTTTTTTGTTTGAAACAGTATGCCTTCCTTTTGCTCCTTTTTAGTGAAAAGAGCATCAAGAAGATTGCGTCCATAAGCATATTAATCTTTTGTCTCCATTGGAAGTAAATAAATTCCATTTCTCTAGAAAATAATTATTATTATGCTTATTTCCTGATGCTACTTTAATAACAACATATTTAGGATCACCTGCGTCTTGCTTGCATCCTTGTTTCACATGTTCATTACTAAATCCATCTCATAACTTCTCCAGAATTTCGTCTAGTTTATGATCCATTGTTATTAGTAGGGACTATAGAGCGGAAGTAAAAAATAAGTAGCTATAGTATGGGGTGCACTAACATGAATATTGCTGGAGTTGTATTAGGGTTTCTTTTCCCTTTGACCTATAGGTGTACTTGATTGCACATTTGTTGCTTTAATAAGTGATGTAGCTTCATTTAGAAGGCTTTAAGTGTCTTCTTAGCAATGTAAAATTATAAGTAACTACATGTGTGAAAAATTTATGTTCGTTTAAAAATTTATTTTCCTTGAGGTACACTGCTCTTTACGTATTATTTAGAAATTTTCGAGGATATAAATTTTTGCAAATGATGAATTTGCAGGATTTCATGAGGCCAAATTTTTGCTAAATGTTTTGAAATGTCACCATTTTTTAATAATTTTGAGTTGAAATTAATTTTCATGTATTTTAATTTTGCAAATGACCCTCCATTACACAAAATTCACGAAAATTATCTCCTCAAAAATTTCCATGCATATATAGGGTATTCCTATAACATGTAACTAAAGCTGGTAGTTTTGGAGGGTTAAAGATTTAGCAAATTTGGCACAATGATACATTCTCCAAACTTGAACTCAAAATTTTAAAACCATTATTCACATGTTTGAGTGCACATGACCGCAAATTTGGCAACTGAATTAAAACCCTTCAATTTTAATTAAAATATCAATTTACCTCTTTAGCAGCTAAAGAAGCTGTATTCTTTCTATTAATAGTGAAAACACCTTTGTTCTTTGATGTTTTTTGTCCTGAAAGTGGTGGCTCAGTTTTTCCTGTTGCTATTTACCAAAAATAATAAGAATTTTTAATTACAACTTCACTTTTTTTTCAAATTATAACATCATATGACTCATCATCTTTGGCACAAAATATAACACTCTGGCCATGAAAGATATTATCAAAATCAAGCTCTTCCCCATTCTCATTGGTGATTGTTTCCAGAGGCGTCTGAAAAATTTTCCCTGTCTGATTGCACTTGACAGTGACCTTCACCACTACATAATTAATTTAATTGGTATACATTATTCTACAGAATGTATAAAAGGTATAATTATACTTTGTAATGTACTCCTTTTTGGTTGTTAGACCAAGCTTTGAAGAAGATAACGAGGAAGTTGCCATTTCCTCCGTGATCTTGGTGATGGAAGTACAAATTGTGGCGATCCATCTTCCCCTAAACAAGTTTCATCTGAATCTTCTCAATAATATCCTGCTCGTGACAACATACTACTGATACTAGCACTATAAAGATTACAGACTAGATTTGATTCTTGTCTTCTTCAAGATGCTGCAGGCGTAAAAAAGCACGTTTGTAGAACTATCACAATCATGTGCATAAGTAAACTTAATAACTTTTAATAATAAAGTGGCAACAAGTAGTAAAGAGTGAAAATATAACTTAGAGCACTGATACCAGAGTCAGAGGTCCGTACAAATCTTACCTGGTTGACAGTAGGAATAAAATTGTTAGAACTACATTATGGAGGAGGAACAGAGCAAGGTTTACTTTACTGTTATATATTCTGAAGCTCACAGTAATAATGATAGTAATAATATTATTGAGTATATATACATGCTTGCAGGTTAGAAAATTCTGATGCTAATAATGATGATAATGGTGAATGTGA
>NW_003546430.1:149959-155367 GCF_000090795.2 Amphimedon queenslandica | reverse complement strand
ACCCAGTCTATAGTTATGTGTATTATGCTGTGTCTATTGGTACAGATGAATCGTCCTCATTCTCATCTCTTCTAATAGTCTCTGGTGATAATAATACCAATATAAGAATCACACCAACAGTGACTGTTACTATACCATCTAGTCTCACCTCATCAGGTAATCAGATCAGTCTTAATGCTGGACAATCAATAACAATACAATTACAATACCTGGAGACATTTTTACTCAAACCAACTGTAGATAAAGCTGATTTAACAGGAACAAAACTTGAATCTAACAATCCAATATCTGTCTATTCTGGTCACACTTGTGTTGTTGGCTCAAGTTGTGATTTTGTTGGAGAGCAAATACCACCAGTAGCCTCATGGGGTAATGAGTTCCTAGTTCAATCATTTGCTATTTATAATCGTCAATCTGGTTATATATTGAAACTAATTGGATCACAGGCTAATACCAATGCCAATCTATTGTGCGATGAAGGTAATAGCAGTTATTCACTATCCCTTCAAGAAGGTAATATACTCAGTCAAACTATATTATCTCAAACTAGCTGTTACGTTAGTTCAACTAGTCCAATACTTGTGGCTCAGTTCTCAGTAACTGAACGTGATATGATAATCATTCCTCCATTGCATCAATATGCTTCTAACGTAACTAGTTTTAATCGCATATTTGGTGATTCTGTTGTTAATCTTGTTGTACTTGCTGCTGATGCTTCGTCACAGATACGACTGAATGGTGCACTTCTTCCATCCCTTACATCTAGCTCATGGGAATATTACAGTATTTTTTTTGTTAATGATTGTTATGTGTTTAACGATTATATTTTATTTAACTATGGTGAGGTTACTATTTGGTCTAATAACAGTGATGACAAGATATTGGTAATGGTTTATGGTTTTTATCATAGATATTTTTATTCTGGAAACATAGACCTGAAACCTTCGGAAGGTATGATTTTAATTTAATGCCATGCTATTTCAGTTTTTTAATTTTGTGGTTTTGTGTGCTCTAAAAGTATACCTAATTTTTGGCAGTGTGTGATTTTATTTTTGCTGATATAGGTATTATTATTGCTTTTTAAATTGAAATAATTAATAGATTTAATTTCCAGCAAAACAGTATATCTTAAAAGTTTTAGGTATTATTTAACAGGGCGTACTTTCCTCTATCTATTAAAAACAAAAAATTGTTTAACTTAATATTTTGTGACATACATGTACATAGATGAACTCAATATTAATTGCACCATTGTTAACCCCAAGGTTGGTTTTTGCTTGCTATAGGTTATATATGTGAACCGACTCCTTGTCAGAATGGAGGTAGTTGTACACTTGTTTCAGCTCCTTCTAATTACACCTGTGATTGTACTGGTACTGGCTATCAAGGGATTAATTGCTCCACCCCTGTTTGTAAGTACAATGATGTTAAAAATTTATGTATTATTTCCTTACCCACTCTTTTTAATGGGATTTGCTGTGTGGCTTTTCATCAACATCAATAAACTTGCTTAAATGTCTATATCTCTCGTACATGCATGTACCTCATATTATGCCATCTGTATTTCAGTATTTCTTGACCTTTACAATAGTTGAGAGAATTGTAATATTATTTAGTGTATCATAAATACTTTATCCCTCTCACTCACACTCTACCTCTAAACATTTGTGTCACAAGCTCTCTACTTACCTTTTCTTTATATCCTTTTCTCCTTTGGTAATTGTATTATTTGTAGTATTCAATTCTTTGATTTCTGTTTGATATAAATTACTAAGTTTGCTTGATTAAATGTCTAAGCATTTATTTTTAATTGCGGCAAAAATTGATCATAAAAATGCTGGCAAATGATAGGGCTCCTGTACTTGAAAAATTTGCATATCTATGACTGGATGATATTACAGAGATGGTTGCGAGCATTTGAGCATATATAGTACTCACTATTAGAATAGCGCATTTCTCAAAAATTGATAGTACTGGAAATTTGAATAGCAATAAAATGTTGGAATTACCGGTATGTATAATAATATTATATTTCCAATTCTGTACAGCATGTATAACTGGATCAATCAATCTTGTCAATGGTCCACATGATTGGGAAGGAAGAGTGGAAGTGTGCGTTAATGAATCATGGGGCACTGTCTGTGATAATAACTGGGACTCCACTGATGCAGCAGTAGTGTGTAGACAACTAGGCTGGGGAACAAGTGAGTTGATTCATTGTGATAGTTATATATAATATTATTATCAAAGGTGGAACTGCTCTATCAAGTGCTTACTTTGGTCAGGGTAATGGTAGTATCCACCTGGATAATGTCCAGTGCTTAGGAACTGAGCAGTTATTGACAAACTGCACACATTTAACCACCCACAACTGTGGACACTCTAAGGATGCTGGAGTAGCTTGTCATGGTTAGTTTCATAATCAAACTGTATTGTTAAGTAATGGGTTTATTACTTTAGTTTGTACTCCTGGTACTGTGCATCTTGTTAATGGATCAAACTCAACTGAAGGAAGAGTAGAACTGTGTCATATTGGAAGGTGGGGTACAGTCTGTGATAACTACTGGGACAACACTGATGCTAGTGTTGTATGTAGACAGTTAGGATATGATTCAGGTAAGATAAAGTTTTTAGGTTGCACAGTGAATGTCCCAACATAGGAACTGCCTTTGGTAGAGCTTACTTTGGACAAGGAACTGGATCAGTTTTGATGGATGATGTTCATTGTAATGGAGCTGAATCTTACCTTACGAACTGTACACACACTATATATCACAACTGTCGCCATTCTGAAGATGCAGGAGTCAGATGTGCCTGTAAGTATTTCATTCATAAATTAATGATGCACTAATTATTGTGTTCTTGTATTTTGCTATTCTGCTAGGGTTTAGAATTGTTTTTTTCTATTGGTGACCATAATTGACAAAAGGGCCCTTATGGTGGATTTTAAAAATGATTGTTATAATGGAAAATATCAACCTGTGAGTGCTTTGTTAGACAATCATTGTTTCTAAAAGTTTCATGGTAACTTTTTGCATCCTGTGGAGTAATTTTATGATGAATGGGGCTCAGGAAGTTGGATTTCTTAGGCTAGAAAGACAAATTTCACTACCCGCCATAAGGTACCTTTTGTCAATTATGGTCACATTGTTAAAACTAAATTTCCTCAAAATTTTATGTGAACTTCATTTCATACCTTTAGCACATCATGTCATGACTCATCAGTATATGCAAACTCAAAATTCAGCTGTATTTTTTGTTAGAATAATGGTGTTAAGCTAGATTGCATGCTTTTTTATGTGCAGCAATAATCACAAGGAAGGCAATACTGTCAGTTTGGTATTTTATACTAAGGGCTATTATTGTACATGGCATTTGAGCAACTTCAAAAATATGAAAAAATTTAACACAAATTTTCTGCACAACATAAGAATAAGTATGTTTATCACAAAAAATTATAAAATGGAAAATTCTCTATTAGCCATTTTTGAAAAAATTTGGACAAAGACAATAGCCTTTTGGCTATTGGCCAGATTTGTGAGCAACTTTAAAAATCAAATTTGGTTAAACTTTTATCAGCTCAAATATTCTGTACAACACAAGGAGGTGTATCAGAAAGAAATTTTTAATTGAAGAATCGTCTCCTTGTGATTTTTTGCTTAAATACTATGGAAAATTCTTTCCTGATTTTGCTGAAGTACCTGTACATTTGTACATTCGAATAACTTGACTAATCCACTGACAAGATGTTGCATGAGCATTATGATGAGAAACCCTGTTTGAATATGAAGTAACAAAGCAGTGTATGGTAAGTTTTATTTTATTGAATTTTATAGCCAGCTAACGTAGCTCTGATTATTGTTTTGGTGAAGTTTCCTTGCAGCTACTGCATGATTTTTTATTTATGTTACAATGAAGCTCTATTAGGCACAAATTAAGTTCATAGAAGCATGCATACTAGTATTCCCAACACATTTATTTACTGATGTTTCACAAAACTTAGTCTGTACCTGAGCTCTCATCTTCTTGCTATAGCTTTTAAATTACTAGTTCTGTTGTAAAAGTACACATACCAATACATTACTCTCCTTTGCTGGTACTAAAAGGTATGTGTGGCTGTAGCCTTAAGTTATAAATATAGCTAAAAATTTGGAATGTCAAATTTGGCAAATTCACTCTAAAAGAGGTTTAGAGGTTAAAATTTCAACTATATTCATGCTGCAACAGAGTCTTGTCAAAAATAGAGGCTAAAACTTGGGTGAATGGACCTCAATTTGCCAAATTTACCAAAATTTTTTTGTAAATTTTATAGCTAGACTATACGAGGCACTTTTCACCATACTTTTGCATTGCATTAATTATTACATTTATATTTGCAAGGCCATGTTAGTTCATGTGCTTGTTTATTTCTTCCTGTTTGCTTTAACGTTTGTTATATATAATAAGTGTGATGATGAACACAATGAAATACGTATTGCACTCATCATTATTTTAATTTTGGTACTTACATTTCTACTCATTGTGATATATACAAGAGTGTAGGCCTACATTAAATTTCATAGGAGGCCTACATTAGATCTCATAGGATGAACTATAAAAATTGTTCAGTAATGTATGATATATTGTGCAGCTTGGAAATATTGGCAGGAGTTAGATCTGGCCGGTAATTTTGTTAAAAATTGCAGCTGGTGAATTTTGTCTGTCATTGAGCATGCTCAGAATTAATAAAAATGACAGATTTAGTAAATGTATTGGTAGAGAATCACTTCAACAATTAACAAATTAATCCACCAATATTACTTCCCTGCCATTATTTGCAGCAATATGTATAGAGCAAACTTGCAATTTTTTACAGCATGTACTACTGGATCTATTCAGCTTGTTGGTGGCTCACATGATTGGGAAGGAAGAGTGAAAGTGTGCAATAATGGATTGTGGGCCACTGTCTGTGATAATAACTGGGACTCCACTGATGCAGCAGTAGTGTGTAGACAACTAGGCTGGGGAACAAGTGAGTTGATTTCTCATAGTTTTGGCAACTATAGTGATTATCACAGGTGGAAGCCCTCTATCATTTGCCTACTTTGGTCAGGGTGCTGTTATTCACCTGGATAATGTTCAGTGCTTAGGAACTGAGCAGCTATTGACAAACTGTACACATTCAACCGCCCACAACTGTGGACACTCTAAGGATGCTGGAATAGCTTGTCATGGTTAGTTTCATAATCAAACTGTATTGTTAAGTAATGGGTTTATTACTTTAGTTTGTACTCCTGGTACTGTGCGTCTTGTTAATGGATCAAACTCTAATGAAGGAAGAGTAGAACTGTGTCAAAATGGAAGGTGGGGTACAGTCTGTGATGACTCCTGGGACAACACTGATGCTATTGTTGTATGTAGACAGCTTG
>NW_003546430.1:146823-149949 GCF_000090795.2 Amphimedon queenslandica | reverse complement strand
TGACTCCTGGGACAACACTGATGCTATTGTTGTATGTAGACAGCTTGGTCTAGAAACAAGTGAGTTAGCTAATATCATGTATTGTTAATACTCTTCTGTCATTAGATGGAACAGCTCTAAGCAGTGCATACTTTGGTCAGGGAAATGAATCAGTATTTTTGGCTAATGTCGCCTGCAATGGAGCTGAAATGTTTCTTGCAAACTGCACACATGACTTTGATGTTTTAAGTTACAACTGCTCACATTCAAAGGATGCTGGAGTAATGTGTCTAAGTCAGTGTGTCATGTATATCATGAGATTGTTAATTTGTGGTATAGGTTGCAATGATGGATCCATTCGTCTTGTTGGTGGTACAAACAGCAAGGAGGGACGTGTTGAGGTATGCAGTGGTGGAGTGTGGGGTACAGTCTGTGATGACTTCTGGGACAACACTGATGCTAGTGTTGTATGTAAACAGTTGGGATATCATTCTGGTAAGGAAAGATTATAGATTTCATTGTGACTGTCCCAATATAGGAACTGCCTTTGGTAGTGCCTACTTTGGACAAGGAACTGGATCAATTGTGATGGATAATACTCATTGCAATGGAACTGAATCTCTCCTTAAAAATTGTACACACATCACAGAACACAACTGTAATCATAATGAAGACGCAGGAGTCAAATGTGTTTGTAAGTATTGCATTGTTGATTACTCTTTATGTAGCTACTGACTTTCTCCTGCTGCATGTTTAATTGGAATCTTTTTGTAGAAAAGATTAATATTCAATATATTCTAGCTAATTTAACATATGAGGCTTAATTTAACATTTATTAAGGTATTCATGTACTGATATTTTTATATAGCAACAGAAAAATATATCTTATTCTGAGAAATGAATTATGCATTAATATTTTGCCAGTCCTGCAGTATCTTCAAGCTGAAACCAACCTGGTAGATGGCAAGGGGCTTAGTTATTGTTTACAAGTGTCTGCTGTAATTTTGTGGATTTAATTTTAGCAAATCTTAACAAAATCGTGAAATCAGTCCTTAAGTATTACTATCTTAATTAAAATGTAACAGTAATGTTAAATACAATGAAAACAATTTTTTATAGTATGTGTTGCTGGATCAATTCGTCTTTTCAATGGTTCACATGATTGGGAAGGAAGAGTGGAAGTGTGTGTTAATGAATCATGGGGCACTGTCTGTGATAATAACTGGGACTCTACTGATGCAGCAGTAGTGTGTAAGCTACTAGGATGGGGAACAAGTGAGTTGACTTATTATTATAGTTATTTACAATATTATCAAAGGTGGGACTGCTCTATCAAATGCTTACTTTGGTCAGGGTACTGGTAGTATCCTTCTGGATAATGTTCAGTGCACAGGAACAGAACAGTTATTGACAAACTGTAGACACTCAACCACCCACAACTGTGGACACTCTAAGGATGCTGGAGTAGCTTGTCATGGTTAGTTTCATAATCAAACTGTATTGTTAAGTAATGGGTTTATTACTTTAGTTTGTACTCCTGGTACTGTGCGTCTTGTTAATGGGTCAAACTCTATTGAAGGAAGAGTAGAACTGTGTCATAATGGAAGGTGGGGTACAGTCTGTGATGACTCCTGGGACAACACTGATGCTAGCGTTGTATGTAGACAGCTGGGATATGGTCCAGGTAAGGAAAATGTTTTTTTAGGTTGCACTGTGACTGTCCCAACATAGGAACTGCTTTTTATGATGCCTACTTTGGACAAGGAACTGGATCAGTTGTGATAGATGATGTTGATTGTAATGGAAGTGAATCTTACCTTACTAACTGTACACACACCACAGAACACAACTGTAATGATAAGGAAGTTGCAGGCATCAGATGTTCCTGTAAGTTGTACTGGTAGTTAGAGTAATTCTACTCTAATAATAGAAAATTTATTTTTCTTGGCCAAACTTTTATTCTTTAAGCTTTATAAATGAAATTAAGGAAATATACAAAGCTAATAGATAGGCACAGTCCTTCCGCAAAACATTAGTAGGAGATGATTTACTACTTTTATATATAATTTTTGTGATGCACACATGTACAATGTACTGGATTTTTACAAATTTTTAAAGTTGCTTTAAAATTAAGCCAAAGACCCTGTACTATAGTACAGGGTCTTTGCCATCCTCTTGGGCAGTATAAGTGATCTGTCAGTACTGCAGTATGATTGAAGTTTGGCCAAGGTAGGATATAATACCAACTAATAGTACCCTTAGCAATACATTATCAATAAAATAATGTATGGTGTGTGTGTTATGCTTTTAACTCTCCAAACTCTCCAATAGTTATCAATATATCTACTAATCCAGCTTCAAATCAGTTATCATCTATTTTGGTACCAGTGGCAATATCTCTTTTATTAATGTTGCTGGTAGTGCTTGCAGTAGCATTATTTGTTGCTTGTTTCATTATTAAGAAGAGAAGGAATCGTAAGCAACTGACCAGGAGAATTGAATCTAATTCCTCTTTATGTAAGTAGTTCTATAATTTAACAAATAATTATTCTCTTGTTAAGTTTACTGAAAATTTTTACTGCAATGCAGTCTATTTTGTCATTATAATATTATGTATTAATAACATGTAGTTTCAAAAAGCAACAAAGAAAATATCTACAGTTCTAGCTCTAACAAAAATGTTGAGATTTCAACTGAATATATGATTCAGCTGTCAAGTTGTATAATTCCAGGCTCAAGCATTAGTATGCAAGAGACTGTTGGACAAGGTTTGTGAAGTTTAATAATTATTATTATTTCTGTATTTTTGCCTTTCCCTCTCTTTCTTTTGCCCTTCTTTTCCTACTAATTGGATCTATTATATTTTTTACACTTTAGGTGAGTTTGGTATAGTTTATCGTGGAGTAATGACAAAAAAGGATCAAATGTCACAAGCAGTTGCTGTAAAGACATTAAAAGGTATAATATTTACAAAAACAGATTTAAGTTAGCTGAATTCTTCTATTGCAGGTTTTTACAATAAAATTGATATTGATTCTCTACTGGATGAGTGTATTACAATGATGTCATTTGATAATTTAAATGTATTACCACTGATTGGTGTGTGTCTTGATCTTGGACCAGCTCCATGCATTGTCATGCCCTTTA
>NW_003546430.1:120286-146770 GCF_000090795.2 Amphimedon queenslandica | reverse complement strand
GTCAGTAGCAGTTATGATCTAGATAGTTCTACAATTTACTCTTTCTTTCTATAGTGGTCTTATGGTGTATTGTGCTGGGAAGTATTCAGTCTTGGTAGGGTACCTTATCCTGGTCTAGATCCAGTAGGAGTAGTGGAGTTACTGGATGCTGGAGGAAGACTGCAGAATCCAAATAATGAAGCATGCTCACAAGAAATGTATGATAATGCACATAGTTTATCATTATTGTTATTTTTTATGCTACAAATATTTTATGCTTTCTCCTTTATGCATACAGTTACTCACTGATGATGTCATGTTGGTCTGAATCACCTGATGATAGGCCAGCGTTCAGTGATTTGGTATCATCAGTCAATGCACTCATTGGACCATTGGCTGACTATGTATCTGGACTCCACTAACTTTAATACAACATTTCTCTACATGGACCTTTTATTTTTTTTTGCAAAAAATATACCTTTTCAATCAGTTTTCTTATCAACTTCAATTTTTTAAGTTACGGCCATTTTAAGAAAATGTCAAAAATCTGAAAAGTACCCAAGACTATAGTCCATGGTTTTTTCCAAAAAAATGACCAAAAAATGACCCCCAATTTTTATTACACTTTCTGATACATATTGATGTCCTTATGCTGTGTAGAAAGTTCAAAATGATTCCGACTTCAATTTTTCAAGTTACGGCCATTTTAAAAAAACGTCAAAAATTTAAAAAATACCCAAGGCTATAGCCCATGGTTTTTCCAAAAAATGGCCAAAAAATTACCCTAAATTTTTATTACATTTTTTGATACATATTGATGTTTTTATGCTGTGTAGAAAGTTTGAGGTAATTCTGACTTCAATTTTACAAGTTACAGCCATTTTAAAAATGGCAAAATTCTAAAAAATACCCTGTACTATAGTCCATGGTTTTTCCCAAAAAATGGCGAAAAAATTACCCCAAATTTTTATTGCATTTTTTGATACATTTTGATGTCTTTATGCTGTGTAGAAAGATTGAAGTGATTCCAACTTCAATTTTTCAAGTTACGGCCATTTTAAAAATGGCAAAATTCTCTGATTTTTGTCATGTTTTTTTAGATCAAATTCCAGCATCAGAATATACATTAATTGTTAATATTCAAGCAGCAAAAAACATTTATTCACAAGGACACTATTCTACTTAAGTAACTAATGAATGTTTGTATGAGATGAGCAAGTGAGTTCCTGTGAACTGAACAGAGCTACCCAGCTACTCATTGTACATTTTACAAAAGAGAATATAAGGCCATAGAAGCATAAGAACACATACATCCACAAATCATTAATTAACACACAAAATATAGCATCAATTATGGCATGCACATGGCTAAAATAGCTTGATACAATGTATTTTAATCTTGAATTACTTTAGCTAGGTTTACAGTATTTGCAACTTCAACTGTGGCGTCAATCGCAATGAACACAGCATGAGACCAAACTGGAGTTGGTTTTAGTTGCATTAAACATAATGATGTAATGCACAGTATAATTTTAAACACAGTTTTACCAGGTGTTTAATTATCATTAAGATCAATTGAATCAAATTCACTGACTGTATCTCAAGTCAACAATTGACTTACTCAATCAGATTCTGATGAGAATTGTATAGATCTAGACTAGCTATGTACTTCAACACTAATGTTACCTTCGGTCAAATTATCATTTTTTAATTGAATGAGCAGAATCACCATAAACAGCTAAAATATTAGTAAGAGGTAAAATTATCTGGCATAAATCTAGATCTAGATCTAATACTGTATTGTAAAATTTGTAAATTAATCAGCATCAAAAATGGGTGTGGTTTTAGATTTGCAAAGCCGCTTCGGAGCAAAGCAAGTTCTATCATGACTATGTCTTTTCTATCTACTTTGTCTGCCGTTCTGCTCCTTCTCCATTTTCTCTTTTTTCCTGCTTCGTCTCAGTCTGACTGCTCTCTACCTTCCCAGTCAAATATAACTCATTTTATCACAGAATTCCTTATTCACAATAATGGAAGTGTGGAATATTCTCCTACAATCATTGGTTCTGTGCATTATGTATGCCAAGCTCAAGGCAGCAGTAGAGGTACCTACAGATCTCTCTCCATCATTGCTACCTACACTCCTAATCCTGGGCAGTCTCAGACAAGAGGCATATTCCAGTTAATGTGTAGCTCTGAATCATGGGAACCTGATCTTGATGGAGGAATTCCTGTACCAGTGTCTGGGCTCATTGATATACCCACTCGCACTGACTGTCTGCTCTGCAATCATAGCTTTGGTAGTGATAGGTGTCATGGTAAGTTTTTTAATAATAATTCTATAGTGGGCCTCATATGCTCACAGGGCCATAATTTTTCTTACTATTTTTTCTCTTTTTTCTCCCTCTCCTCTCTATCTTTATAGCCTGTGACAGTAGTTGCAATACTGGTCTCAGAAGATGTGTTGGCTCACAGACCAATTGCTGTTCTTATTTCTCTTCATCTGATCAGTGTACCACACAATGCCCCACTAACTTTAATGCATCTGCTTCTAATGGCTTCATTTGTAGTAAGTATAGACATGGTATAGATCTATAAAGCTACACGTTATATATTCAATTACCGTATTGTGTGTTATTTTCAAGGATAACAAATTTTGCGGATTTTTCAAGATTTGTGAAATTTAATTTCTTGAAAATCAATTTAATACTGCCAGATGGCAGAATAGTGGATATTCGCGAAAATTAATTCTGCAAACTTCCGGATACCAGTCATTTGTGAAATTTATTATCCTCAAAATAAACCTGCTATACAGTACGATGTAGCTTTAAAGTTTGTAGGGTTTATATTTGCAATTTTGAGCATACCGTATAGCGCTTTAATTTTGCAAAGCTAAAATTTTGTGGATTGATAAAAATCAATTTTTTGTGGAAAAAAACTTTTGCGAATTCGCAATATTAATGCCATGCCTTTAATGGCAATTGAATAATTAGCGGATCTTTAATTTCGCAGTTGCATGCTAACCCGCAAAAACAGAGAAAGTTTTGCTCCTCGAAATTAAAGCGCTATACAGCAATTTAATGCATACAGAACTTAATTTTGCTGGTGTGGTAATACAGCAATTATCTATATAATTTTTTTGTCGGGTTAAACTGTTATGATGAACAACAAATAGCAAAATTAGATTTAAGTAAAATCTAATATTTCTAGTTATACAGCATTGTCACCTTAAAGCCACTTCTAAATACAGGTACTATAAATTGTGAATTTTGTAGTTGGGTTAAAAATCGCAATTATTAATACCCACAATGCCATACTTATAACTATATATTAGTAATAATTGCTTAATCGCAATTTTTTATACTAACAAAATCTACCTCATGCTAAAATCGCAAAAAATTAGTACCCACAATTAAAAGTCACTTTAAGGTATTCTTGTTTAACTTAATGTTTTAGTTCTAGTTTTATATGATACATTATTTACTGCATTGCCTTCCATAGTAATTTTAGTACTACACCATGGGCCAATAAAAATGTTCTAGTCATAGTTCTAGTACCCAAAAATTTTATTTCTAGTTCTAGTATGATAAATGTTGTAGTTCTATGAAATATTTTTATTTCTATAGTACAATGGGCAATACTCTTCTAGTACCAAAATACTTGAACAACATTAAAAGCACATACACGTACCGCAGCCCTTTAATTAAGTTATAATTGATTGAGTTTTATTTGTGCACAAGAATCAACAAATTAAAACTGCCTATAGTGCATTTTTATAGCAGAATCACCAAATGAAAGCCTATGCAAATTTAGTAGTTTTTATACAATGGCTGTGAAGCTGGTTGTACTCTAAACACTACTATATTTTTATACCGGTACTTGTTTACTGTCAAGTGAACGGAGTCCTTGTCAGAATGGAGGTAGTTATATATACACTTGTTTCACCTTCTTCTAATTTCACCTGTGATTGTGCTATCAATGAATTATTTGCTTGACCCCTATTTGTAAGCACACTATACTAATGTTACTTAACGTTTTAATTACCTGTTTCCCTTTCATGTGCCACTCCTCTCTTCCCCACTCTTTCTAATGACGTACATATGGTGTTTATTGTTTGTGCTATTTATTACATAGCTCAAGGACATGATACATGGTCAATATATGTATGTCATTTATCAGTCTTACCTCATGCATCACTTGGACACTAATTATGTCACATTTGATCAGCTTATTTGCATGAGTATTATAGAATGTTGATGAGTTGTAATAGAGTGATTAGGGTACAGATAATTACTTTATCCCTCCCACCCTTTGTCTCTTAAATAAACTGTTTATGTAAATTTACTCCAAATCTTTTATGTCTACTCTCTTTCTCTGTTCTGAGAGAATTGTATTAGTTGTGTTATGAGTATTAATTCTTTGATTGGGGCATTATTTTGATATTGGTTTTCACTAATTGTGATATTAACAATGCATTAAATTAGTAATACATCTAATTTATTATTAATGTTTATTTCTAATTCTTCACAGCATGTATTACTGGATCAATCCGTCTTACTGGTGGTTCACATGATTGGGAAGGAAGAGTGGAAGTGTGTAATAATGGATCATGGGGCACTGTCTGTGATAATAACTGGGACTCCACTGATGCAGCAGTAGTGTGTAGACAACTAGGCTGGGGAACAAGTAAATCACTTCACTGTGATCAATAATAGTGATAGATTATCATAGGTGGAACTGCTAGAACAAATGCCTACTTTGGTCAGGGTACTGGTAGTATCCTCCTGGATAATGTTCAGTGCACAGGAACTGAACTGTTTCTAGCAAACTGTGCATTTACCTCAAATCACAACTGTAGACATTCAGAGGATGCTGGAGTGAGTTGTTCGATACCTCTACCCATCATGCACTCACCAGGTAAGTTACAGGTTGTGTATAATATGACATTGTTGATTTGTGGTATAGGTTGTATTGATAGATCCATTCGTCTTGTTGGTGGTACAAACAGCATGGAGGGACGTGTTGAGGTATGCAGTGGTGGAGTGTGGGGTACAGTCTGTGATGACTCCTGGGACAACACTGATGCTAGTGTTGTATGTAGACAGCTAGGATATGGTCCAGGTAAGGAAATGATTATAGATTACACAGTGACTATCCCAACATAGGAACTGCCTTTGGCAGTGCCTACTTTGGACAAGGAACTGGAACAATTGTGATGGATGATGTTCATTGTACTGGGACTGAGTCTTACCTTACTAATTGTATACACATCACAAATCACAACTGTGGCCATTCTGAAGATGCAGGAGTCAGATGTGGTTGTAAGTATTTCTTGCATTCCTATGTATGTAATGTACTGGTAGTAAGTTTTTTGCTTTTTCTGATATATGCACCAATCTTTTACATAGCATGAAGCAGTTTAGCAGATGCACGTATCAATGTGCTTATTATGTCCTTTGTCTTTGTAAAATACCATATAGCATGAAATTTTGGATGGAATTAAATTTGGCGGATTTGGCATTTTGATAGAAATAAAATCCGCCATTTTGAGTCATTATATGCATGCTCAGCCGCTAAACGATAATTACAGGGGATTAATGTTTTACTATATTTCATGAAATCTAGCCTAACTCTGACGCATATGAAAATAGATCTGGCTGTGATGTGAATATATCATATAGCGCTTTATTTTGGCAACTCTTTATTTTAGCAATTTTGCTGTAAATTGTAATTTGTGGTTTTTAATTTGGCAATTTTGTGTAAATGTGCATGCTTATTAATGATTGGTGGTCGTAATCCCGCTTGTAAGCCCCCAGTTATTAGAATAAAACTCTGCTAAATTAAAGCACTACAGTCCTTATGCTAAAAGAAGTTTGAGTTTATTTTACTTCAATTTTTTTGAGTTATGATCAATTTTAAAAACTCCAAATTCTGTAATGTTATGTAAAAGTGAAGTATATAATTACTTTTCCATTTCCTGGCTTACTTCATAAATGAATTATTTGCTACCAGATGTCTACATGCCTAACTAGTAACTACATGTACCCATCAATATGTATCAAAATGTAGGGGTGACTATAGAGCCAACATTAATTTTTGTTTACCCATAGCATGTACTCAATCATAATAACTGATTTGGCCTCACCCACACTTTGTGTAGGTAATTACTGTTGTCTGTTTGTCATTCATTCATTCATTCATTTATTCTGTGTGCTATCTTATTTGAGGAGCTTCAACAACAACAAATTTATTCTTATTTTCTAATGAAAGACATTTTTGCTTGTAAGCCTTCATTGCCACACAACTAGTGACATGTGTGTAATGTGTTTTTGAGTCTCTTTTTGTGTAAGCCAACTGAAGAAAGCTTACGAGCCAAAGCATCTCTTTCATTTTAGAATAAAAGCTTCTCGAATGCAGTTTTGGGTGTTTTATCTATTTATTTATTTCCAATTCTTCACAGCATGTATTACTGGATCAATTCGTCTTGTCAATGGTTTACATGATTGGGAAGGAAGAGTGGAAGTGTGTGTTCAAGGATTATGGGGCACAGTCTGTGATGATTCTTGGGGTTCCCCTGATGCAGCAGTAGTGTGTAAACAACTAGGCTGGGGAACAAGTGAGTTGATTCATTGTGATAGTTATTTACAATATATTATCAAAGGTGGAACTGCTCTATCAAATGCCTACTTTGGTCAGGGTACTGGTAGTATCCTACTGGATAATGTTGAGTGCACAGGAACAGAACAGTTCTTGACAAACTGCACACACTTGAGCACTCATAACTGTAATCACTATGAGGATGCTGGAGTAGCTTGTCATGGTTAATTTCATAATCAAACTGTATTGTTAAGTAATGGGTTTATTACTTTAGTTTGTACTCCTGGTACTGTGCGTCTTGTTAATGGAGCAAACTCCAATGAAGGGAGAGTAGAACTGTGTCAAAATGGAAAGTGGGGTACAGTCTGTGATGACTCCTGGGACAACACTGATGCTAGTGTTGTATGTAGACAGCTTGGTATAGGAACATGTGAGTTAGCTAATATCATGTATTGTGAATTCTCTTCTTTTATTTAGTTGGAATAGCTCTCAGCAATGCATACTTTGGTCAGGGAAATGTATCGATATTACTGGATGATGTTGCCTGTGATGGAACTGAACAATTTCTAGCAAACTGTACATACACTTCAAATCACAACTGTGGACATTCAGAGGATGCTGGAGTAATGTGTCTAAGTGAGTGTATGATTTGTATTTGTGATTGTTAATTTGTGGTAAAGTTTGCATTGATGGATCCATTCGCCTTGGTGGTGGTACAAACAGCAAGGAGGGACGTGTTGAGGTATGCAGTGGTGGAGTGTGGGGTACAGTCTGTGATGATCTCTGGGACAACACTGATGCTAGTGTTGTATGTAGACAGCTGGGATATCATTCTGGTAAGGAAAAGGGTTTATTTCGCATTTTTACTGTCCTAACATAGGAACTTCATTTGGCAGTGCTTACTTTGGACAAGGAACTGGATCAATTGTGATGGATGATGTCCGTTGTAATGGAACTGAATCTTACCTTACTAACTGTACACACACCAAAAGTCACAACTGTGGCCATTCTGAAGATGCAGGAGTCAGATGTACTCGTAAGTATATTGCATAAAGATCCATTATAATTTTGTTGTATTCCTATATATGTAATGTATATACTGGTAGTAATTTTTTTTGCTTTTTCTTTTAACAAATTTTAATTTAAGTTAATAATTATTTTAAGAAGTGGCTTTTGCAGATTAGTAGATCCAAGAGTTGGGCTAAGTAAGCCAGAAAAGGCTAATAAGTCAGCAATTTCATCTCACCAAAGGTTACACTTGCATAGTAGGAGGACTTTTTGGCTCATTTTATCTCTAGCGATTCTCTACTTACATGGGTCTATAGCGATATGTCAGAGGGGTTAATTTTCACTTCACAAGCTAGATTTTGTGAATATAGGTAGCTATAAGCATTGAATTGCATAAATTGGTTTTGCAAACAAAAAAGGAGTTAGAGCTACAATGATTGATAAATCTGGTGATACTGCTTTAAGGCAAGAGTTTTTTTACAGCCTAACTTTAACCAAAATAGATCAATATTTTTGCTTCCTTGTCAAATAAATGTAAGAACTAGGGCAATTGAGATTTGAGTGTTAATAAACAATTCCAAATGAAGTAATCTCACTTCCAAATAATCTTCAGTTTGTGAATAAATGACATTGTAGTTTTAAGGCTATCTTACACGGGGCAACATTGTTGCTTGAAACTTTGTGGTTACTTTGATCTTGTTTCCTCAAGTTGAAGAGTGGTCAACTTGAGGCAACAAAGATCAAAGTAACCACAAAGTTTCAAGTAACAATGTTGCCCTGTGTAGCCTTAAGTTGTACAAAGCCAATCGTATTAGAATTGGTTGTGATAATTTAGCAATTGATATCACTGCAAGGTCATATTAATTCCTTTGAAATGGTATTAAAATAAAGTTAAGTATTAATATTATTTCCAAATCTTCACAGCATGTATTACTGGATCAGTCCGTCTTGTTGGTGGTTCACATGATTGGGAAGGAAGAGTGGAAGTGTGTGTTAATGAATCATGGGGCACTGTCTGTGATGATTTGTGGGACTCCACTGATGCAGCAGTAGTGTGTAGACAACTAGGCTGGGGAACAAGTGAGTTGATTCTTTGAGATGCATGTTATTTATAATTAGTTATATCGCAGGGGGAACTGCTCTATTATTTGCCTACTTTGGTCAGGGTACTGGTAGTATTCTCCTGGATGATGTTCAGTGCACAGGAACAGAACAGTTCTTGACAAACTGCACACACTTGAGCACTCATAACTGTATTCACCATGAGGATGCTGGAGTAGCTTGTCATGGTTAGTTTGTACTTTGTAGTATATCATGTTACCAATATTAGTCTTTTTTCTGCTTTGTTGATTAATTTAGTTGGTTTATTCTTTAAAAAAATTTGGTTGCATATAATCAGTTAACTATAACTCTGAATGCTTACGTTTCAACCTTTTTAGGACTTATTTTGGTTACAGCATCAATCGACAGAGTGACCTGTTTGTTAAATATAATTTTTATAAGGTCTGCAGTGTCCAGTGTGCTATGCAATACAACATGTATTTGTTGCAATAATTTTAATTACTCAAGTTACTATGGGCCTGAAATAGTTCTAGTTATAGTTATAGATTAGTTAATTAAGATGACAGAATCAGTGATTTGTGTTTATTACTTTAGTTTGTACTCCTGGTACTGTGCGTCTTGTTAATGGAGCAAACTCAACTGAAGGAAGAGTAGAACTGTGTCATAATGGAAGGTGGGGTACAGTCTGTGATGACTCCTGGGACAACACTGATGCTAGTGTTGTATGTAGACAGCTTGGTATAGGAACATGTGAGTTAGTTAATATCATGTATTGTGAATTCTCTTCTTTTATTTAGTTGGAACAGCTCTGAGCAATGCATACTTTGGTCAGGGAATTGGATCAATATTACTGGATGATGTTGCCTGTGATGGAACTGAACAATTTCTAGCAAATTGTACATACACTTCAAATCACAACTGTGGACATTCAGAGGATGCTGGAGTGATGTGTCCAGGTGAATGCATGATATGTATATCATATGATTGTTAATTTGTGGTATAGGTTGTATTGATGGATCTATTCATCTTGTTGGTGGTACAAACAGCAAAGAGGGACGTGTTGAGGTATGCAGTGGTAGAGAATGGGGTACAGTCTGTGATGATCTCTGGGACAACACTGATGCTAGTGTTGTATGTAGACAGTTGGGGTATGACTCAGGTAAGAAAGTATTTATTTTGTATTTTTACTGTCCTAACATAGGAACTTCATTTGGCAGTGCCTACTTTGGACAAGGAACTGGATCAATTGTGATGGATGATGTCCGGTGTGTTGGAACTGAATCTTACCTTACTAACTGTACGCACACTGTGTATCACAACTGTGGCCATTCTGAAGATGCAGGAGTCAGATGTACTCGTAAGTATTGCATGTATTTATGCATCTTGCATTTGTATTGGTAGTAATATATTCAGGAATTCATTTTATATATGTAAAAATTAGATGCAGGTAAAATTTAGCAGGGACCTTATATATTTTTAATTTAGGTCTTGTTACATTCTGTGTCTGTTTAATTTGATAATCTGTGTTTTATTACCATATGCGAAGTTGCATTGTGAAGAGCACTGTAAGGTCTTACTAGGATGCAATAATGTTAATTCTGTTTCAATGTTATTTTAGCATTAAATGGAAAATTTTTATGTGATATACGGTATGCCTAAAATGTCTATAGCAGCAATATGATACATGAGCTCTGAGATATCTGCCCGAGGTGAGCAGAAGGTGGATATCGAGGGGTGAAGGTCTTATATGCTGCTATAGGCCAACTATTAAAAGTATATAATAAAATAAATTTACTTATTGTTATAGTTAACTGACATAACAATTATGGCTGCTATAGGTCAAGTAGCTGTAAAAAAATTCATTTCAGTTTAATAGAATTTTATTTATATGCATGTAGATATTTGCCACTAAACTAACACTAAGTCTTCAATGTTTCAGGTGTATAATATAAGCTGTTCATTTCTGCTATGATAACTTGTCAACAAACACTATAATTAGCTAGACAGACTTAAGCTATATTTTTTGGTTGTTGACACAACTTTTGAGCACCTTGAAGGATTCATTAAAACCTAAATTTGATTAAAATCAGCTCAAGCTTTCTACATAACATATATATGTATCAGGAAAAATTATAAAAATAGAAAATTTTCTCATAGCCATTTTGACAAAATTTACCAGAGACATAGCCTTTGGTCCTTGGCCCAATTTTTGAGAAACTTTAAAAATTCATAAAAACTAAACTTGATTGGAATCAGCTTAAAATTTTACACAACATAAGAACATGTTTATGTATCAGAAAAATTGCAATCTGACTTTTTTAATTTGTAAGTGTCATAAAAATTGCCACTTTGAGACAGTAAATCATATAACAACGATTTGTAATGAACTTATGCATTTTAAGTAACATTGATAGTCAATGATAGTACAACTAACAAAAATTCCTGAATAATATTTTACAATATACGGGATATTTTTCCCAGAGTTTAAATTTTTTCTATTTTGCAATTTAAAAATGATTTTTTAATGAAAAATTTATTTTTTATGCTAGTGAAGAAAAAGCCAAAATTTTTCTTTGCAAATAAGTTGAAAGGTAATTTTTACAAAATATTTTTGCCAGAGCAAGTTAAAAGTCATGTTTAAACAGTATAGTGACTATCCTAATGAAACGTTTGAATTACCAAAATAAAATGCATTAAGGAACGTAAAAGACCAAAAAGTGTACCAGGTCATTGCAAATAGATCTATAGTCTGGTCCCGCCTCTTTGTCACACGGGGGTGACAGGCTTTTTCATCGTGAAATGGGCAACGTTTTAGTAGTAATGTATCATAAATATTTTAATTTGTTTAAAAATGGAAGCCTTTTTTGAAGGGCATATATTGTTTGACGTGGCAGTTTAACACACTAATAATTTTAGTAATAACTCTATACAATGTTAGTTATGATTTCTTTAATTTATTAAAGCTATGCTTCATTTCTGCAATGCTGTACCACTACTAGCATTGTGCCTCATTCCTACATCACATAGACAAAATATTACATATCATAGGTATATACTTGAGGTATAGAGGAGACTACTATCCCAATGTATCATACTTTCATGATGCAACCATCAGAACACACCACCTGATGTGTGTAGCCCCTGGATCTACTTTGAATGGTGGACAGTGGGTTAGAGCTATTGATGGAGATCCTGTTACCTGTGACAGCAACAGTGACACTGATCCATTTCGCTGTAATAGCCTTTCCTCACCAAATGCTAGTCTAAGTCTGTACTTACCAAATGGGCAATCTCTTTTGTCCAACAGAGAAGGATTTTATAAGTGCTGTTTACCTAGAGGCTGTTCAGATCCCAATACTAATATCATTACAGTTAATATATTCAGTAAGCAATTATTTTAGTAAGTATGACTTGAATTAGTTTTTACATTATAGGGTGGGCTCAAATTGCTGGGATAAAATTTGAACTCCTTTCAGATATGACAATGCTACCACAGCAATATGTATTGCATGCCATCAAGATTGGTCAAATTAATCACCATTTTTTACTATCTGCTACTTGGTATTACGAGACTGGAGACACTAGCAGCAACCTTACTAGTGTATGCAATGAACAGCAATACAATTGCACTGTTGGTTCTGGAGTACTATTGCATACAATTAATGGAACATATGATTTTAACATAACTATTACATGGAATGGAGAGAATAACAATAGTGGAATATTGAATCAAGCAAACAGTAATGGTGATCACATATTTAGATTTTATTTACAGTTTGGCAATCCCCATGAGAATGTTGTTAGGAATCGTTATTATACAGTTACTGGTAAGCAATATTTTACATTATTCTATTTGACAAAATTGTTTTATACATGTATATAGTTCCAGCATCTACGCCATCTGATTTAATTGTTACTAATGAGACAATTTCAAGTTTAACACTATGTTGGAATGCACTTGGATCAATTGATGCTGATGGATATGTAGTCAATGTTACCATAGGCACAAGTATCATCCAGACAGTACAAATAGAGGGAGGAAATAGTAATAAAACAAGACTGGAGGGCCTAGCATCTGGAACCATCTACAGCATAACTATAAGAGCATATCAGCAATTACTGGGACCAGCTAGTAGTGCAATATTGGGACAAACATTACAAGGTACTGTCATATATAGCATGTACTATAGCTAATACATAAACAAGTCCTGGGATGGGCTCACAATTTTTGCATGGCCACACTGGGTTCTTTAAGCTTGCATTGCTGCATTAACTTTATGGGTGTTGAAACTGAACCTAAAACTAGGCCAACTAAATAGTTTGGTATTAATTTTCAATTTTTTACAGTATGTACTGCTGGATCAATCCGTCTTGTTGGTGGTTTACACGATTGGGAAGGAAGAGTGGAAGTGTGTGTTCAAGGATTATGGGGCACTGTCTGTGATGATTGGTGGGATTCCCCTGATGCAGCAGTAGTGTGTAAACAACTAGGCTGGGGAACAAGTGAGTTGATTCATTGTGATAGTTATTTACAATATATTATCAAAGGTGGGACTGCTCTTTCAAATGCCTACTTTGGTCAGGGTACTGGTAGTATCCTTCTGGATAATGTTGAGTGCACAGGAACAGAACAGTTTTTGACAAGCTGCACACACTTGAGCACTCATAACTGTAATCACTATGAGGATGCTGGAGTAGCTTGTCATGGTTAGTTTCATAATCAAATTGTATTGTTAAGTAATGGGTTTATTACTTTAGTTTGTACTCCTGGTACTGTGCGTCTTGTTAATGGAGCAAACTCTAATGAAGGAAGAGTAGAACTGTGTCATAATGGAAAGTGGGGTACAGTCTGTGATGACTCCTGGGACAACACTGATGCTAGTGTTGTATGTAGACAGCTTGGTCTAGGAACATGTGAGTTAGATAATATCATGTATTGTGAATACTCTTCTTTTTTAGTTGGAACAGNCCTGAGCAATGCATACTTTGGTCAGGGAAATGGATTAATATTATTAGATGATGTTGCCTGTGATGGAACTGAACAATTTCTAGCAAACTGTTCATACACCTCAAATCACAATTGTGTACATTCAGAAGATGCTGGAGTGATGTGTTTAGGTGAGTGCATTAATGTGTATATCATGCATTGATGTATAATTGTTATTATAGAGTTATTATTAGTATTCGCTAAATCATTATTTTTGCATGGTTTCTGAATTGATTCCAGAAATCTAGCATTAATTTTATTCCTATCCAATACTGTACCATAATCTTTGCTGTGTCTCTGAATTCCATTCCTCGATCCTTTTCAATAGTTCCTCCAACTGTCATTGGCACTAACATTGACGCAGTACTAAAAGGTTCTGAAGTAACAATAACATTTAACATATTACGAGCTTTTCCTCTTGTTTCTCTTGATGACATCATTTGGTCCTTCATCAGTATTAATGATGCTGAATCAAGACCCATACTTCTTAATGTTACTTGTGCTGAAATGAATGAAGCAATATGTGTTGATTCTAAGCGTTATGAGAGATATAATTTTATGTTTGATCATAATCTAACAACTTTGACTATACAAGATGTTCAAGTTGAGGATTATGGTACGTTTATACTTAGTGCATCTAATTCAGCTGGAGTTGGCAGCTATAACCATTCATTAAGTGTTATTGGTAAGTAAACATGATTATGTAATTTTTTTAGCTCAGAGTGTTTTTCAAAAATTACTAAGAGAGAATTCTCCATTGTCATTAAAATTTTACATGTACTTACAATGTATATGATGTGTAGAATAGATTTTGCCGTAGGCTAGTTTTAAATATCTTCTCAATTTTTAAATTTTCTGTTTCATATTATGCAATGTGATATTGATTTGAATTAGGTTTTAGTTAATATCATGCTTGTATTGCTGCTTTTTAATTTTCTCTAAAATATGCTCAATTTTTATCATACACATATGTACATTTCATGATAAAGTTAAATTACAAATACTTTACTTACATTTTTCAACCCATTTTACACATTTTAGTCCCAGCCCTGCTTGGCAATGTTAAAGGTGTGGTCTTTAATGAAACTAAGAACCAAAGCCAAGTCATTAACATTACAATGAACTGTACTGCTGATGGAATTCCCAAGCCGGGCATAATCTGGTTCTATAACGATGCTATTTTGAATCTTAAACCACGTGTGACAATTGTTCAACAGGATCTCGACCGCACAATAAGAGATGATGTTGTTCATCCAGATGGTACTTCTGTGATTAGTATACTCAGTATTAGCAATGCTAATCAGAGAGATGACAGTGGTAGATATGTTTGTCAAGCAGAGAATATTGGAGGACGGTCTTTACTTACTCCTCCTAATGATCTTATCATCAATGTTGGTATGTGCATGTACATGTACATAGTGACTGGCAGTATATTTATGATAGCACTAATTTTTTGTTGCAGAAAATTTTGCCAAAGTGTTTTGTTTGATGAAAATGTCTAATGCATGCTTTTATATTTTAAAGTATATGGTTCATAATGGAATCATGAAAAATTACTGACGATTATTAATGCATAAAGCACCTTATTTTGAACTTGCTTTTTTCTGACATACTTAGGTAAAAATATTGTTGAGCTGATGCATGCATTAATTCAGTAGCTATAAGAAGTTGAATACTCTCCTTTTTATGTATTATTTAATTTTCTCCTTTTAGTCCTTTCTGTAACAAACTACAAAGTATCAAATGGCTCCAGTCCTACATTATTATGTATGCATGTAGACTCACCAATAACTACAGCAATGTGGAGTTTTAATGGAAATGTACTAAGTAATAGCTCCAAGTATACCCTCACTGCTAACTCAACACAGCTTGTTATAAATAATGTGATCTTATCAGATGCTGGTGTATATTACTGTCAAGCTAGTAATAGAGGTGGATCATCTACTGCAGGAATTAATCTTGATGTACAAGGTATCAATTTTTAATTTATAATAATCAGGCCTATGGTAATAGTAATAAGTAACAGTAACAACTACAGGGTATAATGAATAATAATTGAGTCTCTGTAAACTGTAATAATGGTCAAGTTAAATCCTTTATAACTTATGATGTATTGTAATAGTAATATTTATTGTAATAGTAATAAGGAGAGAAGTCTGAGAAAAAATCATGTTATTACAATCATTACTTTTATGTTTGTAATTTTTACACTTTTATAGTTCCAGCTGTAGTGAGGGCTGATTTTAAAACTGTAAATACTGTCATTAATGCTACTTCAACTATTTCATTTACTATCATTAATGGGAACGAATTAAGTTATACCACTCAATGGCATTTTATGCAACTTGGCACTAATTCATACATTTCTCTTAGCTCAAAGATTTTTGATTCCACTCATTTGTCAGATGATGGTCTCACATTAATGTTACCATCTTCTCAGTTACATCATAGAGGAACATACAGGATTACTGTGAGCAATCTTGCTGCTAATGTCACTGCAACTGCTAATTTTGATGTGTTTGGTAAGTTGCATGAAATCAATGACAGTTATATACTTTTTTTTCTTTCTTTGTGTATAATAGTCCCTGCTAAATTGCTATACACAGCTGGTGTGAGTTTAGAGAAGGAGAGAAGACAGAATGTATCATTCAACTGTACTGCTGATGGAATACCAATGCCTACCATTGTGTGGAGGAAAGATGGTCATTTAATTATTCCATTTCATAAAAGGAGTATAACAGTACGAAGCTCAACTGGTTTTCGCTCAAGCATAATACCAGGAGTATTACAGACTACTAGCATCTTGACTATTAGTGATCTTACTGGATCTGATGATGGCAGATATTCTTGCAGAGCTGATAATAAAGCAAATATTGGAACTGTTTTGATAAAGCCTTTTATTCTCACTATTGTGGAACGTAAGTATTAGCATTATGTATTGAATATCAATAAACTTTAATTTTATTTTTTTATTTTTAGCTCCTCCACCTAATTTCTGCCTTGGTTCCCCATGTGTAAATGGGGATTGTCACAGTTTGTTTGATGGCTATTACTGTGTATGTCCTGAGACACATACTGGGATAAACTGTGATGAAGGTAACTGAATAGATTTAGTAATTTTTGATGTAATGAGAACTGACTGAAGTGAGAGAGATGAGTATATAAGGAAGGAAAAAGAGAAGCAAAATGCATGTCAGATATTTTTGACTCATTGTTTTGTTATCATTGCAGAAGTGATAGTTACGATCCCACCAGTTATCATTGAACCACCTCAAACAACAACTTCACGATTATATTCCTCAGCCAGTCTCACTTGTAGAGCTACTGGCTCTCCTACTCCATTGATTTTTTGGTACAAAGACAATAGGTTAATTACTAATACAAATCCTGATTCTTCTGTTCTGTTGTTTAATGAAATGTCATTGAGTGACAGAGGGTTTTATCACTGTGTAGCTGTAAATGTCATTGATGGAAAGAATGTATCAGTTGTTTCATCTACAGTATTACTTAATATAACAAGTAAGAATAATTGTGAACAATGTATTTTTTGTTGATGGAGGAATTAAGTGATTTGCCATGTTTTAGGGCACATGTGACAAATTTTGATGTACATACCATATTTTTAATAGATGTGGTCCAATATGAAGCTGTGATGACCTTACCAGTTGATTTTTATGACAAACTAAATGACACAGAGTCAGAGGATGCCATTAGACTGTTGATCATGCTCAGCAATGATTATCTGTCAGGGAGCAATGTCAGTGATACTTCATTCTTTTTTATTGAGATACTTGGCATTGATGAAGAAGAGTAAGTGTAGCTGTAGTCATTTTATTATTACTGCATCTTCTTCTCTATTTTAGCCCTGAGCCTCATAGTATACCAGTAGTAGTGACTTTAGTAACTGAGAGAGGTCAAGGTGATCAAATGCTTTTAACTGGCGTCAGAAATCAACTGGATTCACTAAGGGAGCAATTAAGAGTTGAAATATTTATAGCTGCTGTCAGTAGATTTGGTAAATTGTAGTTATGTAATCAGGTTCTTTTTGAGTAATGGTACTGTTAGCAAAAAAACATGGACTATAGCTCAATCATCAATTTTAATAAATTGTTTAAAAATTTTTTTATAGATTTTATACATAATTGTTGTGCATATGCTTTGCAGGGTTTTCACAAAGCATGCTAAGTGAGCTAAACAGTATGTGCTGACAAGCACTTACATGGCATTTAAAGCAACTTCAAAAATTTTATAAAAAATTTAAAATTAATCAGAATCAGCTCAAATTTTCTACACAACATGAAAACATGTATAAGTATCAGAAAAACTTATAAAAATGCAAAATTTTTTTCTAGCCATTTTTGATGAAAATTGGCCAAAGTCACTGTGCTATAGTACAGGGTTTGTGGCCCAATTTTTGAGAAACTTTAAAAATTCATAAAAAATTTGAATTTGATCAGAATTAGTTCAAAGTTGATACACAACACAAGGACATGCATATGCATTAGAAAAAATTATAAAAATGGAGAGTTCTTCCCTAACCATTTTTGGCGAAAATTGGCCCAAGTCACTGTACTATAGTACAGGATGTTTTGTCCAATTCTTGAGAAATTTAAAAATCTTTAAAATTCAAATTTGATCAAAATTAGTTCAAAAACACAAAGACATGGATACAAATAAAAAATTATTAAAATGGTGAATTCTTTTCCAGCCATTTTTGACAAAAATTGGCTGAAGTCACTGTACCATTCCCAGTATAGCACGGGTGCAAAAGTTGTGGCAGCCATTTTGAAGTGGGGTGAATTTTACTTAGTAACGCTACCGCATTACTAATAGTATAGGGTGTTTGGCCCAATTTTGAGAAAATTAAAAATTTATTAAAAATTCAAATTTGATCAGAATCAGTTCAAAATTAATACACAACACTAGGACATGCATATGCATCAGAAAAATTATAAAAATAGAGAATTCTTCCCTAAACATTTTTGGCATAAATTGGCCAAAGTCACTGTACTATAGTACAGGGTGTTTGGTCCAATTTTTGAGAAACTTAAAAAACTTTTAAAAATTTAAATTTGATCAGAATTAGTTCAAAAACACAAGAAAATGTGTACAAATAAAAAAAATTATAAAATTGGAAAATTCTTTTCCAGCCATTTTTAACAAAAATTGGCCAAAGTCACTGTACTATAGTACAGGGTGTTTGGCCCAATTTTTGAGAAATTGTAAAACTCATTAAAAATTTAAATTTGATCAGAATCAGCAAATGTTGTGTATAAAGACATAAATTGTGTATGAGAAAAATTATAAAAATAAAGAATTCTCTTCTTGTAATTTTGGTCAAAATTTCTTATAGTACTAGGTTTTTTGGCCCTAATTTTGAGCACACTTGGCAACCCACTGGCAAGGTTAAGAAGTTGCATGAGTACTGTGCCAGAATCCTGTGGAAAACCCTTGTGCTCTAGCTGAGATTTTGTGCCAGCTTTCCAATTTCTGTGAAGCAAATAATTCTCATCTTAATTTTACTCCAACCAAAATTTACTTATTTTATCCATGTACATGTAGATGGTTGTCTATCAAGCTCCACTGTAATCCCTTCTCCATCTGGTGATCCTGATCTTAGCTTGACAGTTACATGGCCTGAGACTAACATTGGTGTATTAGCAATTGTTGATTGTCCATGTGGTACTAATGGCACATCAGGTGGTGGTAAGCTACAAGCTACACGTTATTGTGGAGGTGATTTTACTAATGGAGCAGCATGGCTCACACCTAATGTGATGAGATGTAACTTCAGTGACTTAGCTAGAAGAATATGCCATCTCTCAGACGTAAGTAATACACAGACTGTAGTTGGGGAAGTTTATGGGCTTACTTGAACCCCTTCAAATTTAAACAAAGTAGCTTAAAAGGCTGTATTTCAATAGAAGTTACTGCATACTTGTTAGCCCCACCTAAATCTAGTTAGACTACATATGCATGACATATTCTTTTCTCATCATAGGCTCACTTAAAATGTTCAGTATTAAAACATAAATTAGTATTTTCTGTAATTTCATTTATTTGTAGCTGCCAGTGAGTGACAGAGTTGAAGAGCTTGAGATATTAACTAGTAACAGTACTGTGCTGGGGGCCACTGAAGTGGCGGCAAGTGTTAGTGTATTACTAACTGCCACGGATGATCTGGCTGGAAATTTAACAGTAAATGCATAATAATGATAATGGTAATTAATATTATATTGGCTATTATAGTTGACAACAACATTTTTTGAAGTGGTTGACAACATTTTAGTTGTAAGTCAAGATGTCTTACAGGAAAGTCAAGAGTCATCCAATACCTCTTCAAGGTCAATAATAATATTTATAGTCATTTTTATACAGTTTTTTCTAATACAGGATACTTGAAGCCATGAACAATGTAGTTGATAATATTCCAATTGCAAATACTTCAGAACCTATCATCGTGGCACAAAAATCATTTGCTGTTTCAGTCCAGGAAGTTGACCTTGAAACATTTAGCAGATTGGGTCAAACTTTTAGTGTCGATATTGCTGATTTTACTCAACAAAATATCAACTCTGAGGATCTCTCATTTGAAAACAATGCAGTCTCTCCACCAACTAGCACCATTCAACTGCCTAGCAATCTCTTCTCTTCACTGCCTGAGAATAGTAGTAGAATATCTCATGCTGTTTTTGTGACAGATTCACTCTTTCTGAGGCGTAGTAATCTCAGCTATCAAAGGGTCAGTAGTGTAATTATATCAGCAAGTGTTGTTGGAGCAGGAACTATTAGGAATTTGAAACCTCCAGTTAATCTTGGATTTCAACTTAATCCAGTAAGAGTTGTACTTTTTATTTTATTAAATTTATTTTTTATTAATTTAGAATGTCATTGGGTCATACCCACAGTGTACATTTTGGAATCAGTCCTTAGACGGTATGAGCTGATGTGTGAGTGTAGTTATGAGTCTTTTTTTGTACCCTCTTTTAGGTGGTTATGGTGACTGGTCCAGTGATGGTTGTACTACTTTATCAGGTTCTGCTGGTTCACAAGTTACTTGTAACTGCAACCATTTAACAAATTTTGCTATATTACTGGTAAATATATCATGCACACCATTAATTGACATATCAAATATGTATGTATAGGATGTGTCTCCTCTTGATCAACCTACTGAGAGGACAGCGATAACATTATTTCTTGACTCAGCATCTTACATTGGCATTATAGTGTCCATCATTTGTCTTATTATTACTATAATCTCTTACTTATTGAGCAAGTAAGGAAATTCAATACATGCATAGCAAATTTTGTGATCAGGCGGCATTGTAAAAGTTGATTTATTGTGTTGCTCATTTTTTTATTAGGAAATTAAGGTCATCTGATCATGGCCAGCTACTCCTCAATCTTTGTTTTGCTTTATTGGGTCTCTATCTCTCATTCATTGTTGCCCTACATAGTAAGAACACAAATGGCTTCTGTGCATTTGCTGGTGCTGTCCTCCAATATTTCTTTCTTGTCACTTTTGCTATAATGGCTGCCGAAGCCATCAACCTGTATATTAATCTTGTGATAGTTTTAGGACGTAAAATACAGTCTTTTACTCTTAAAGTGACAATAGTCTCATGGAGTAAGTAATTCATTTTAATGAAAATTATGACTATGTTCTTTTTATAAATAGTTGCCCCAGTTTTTGTTGTCCTTTTGTGTTTTTCTCCAGACTACAGAAATTACATCAGCAACCCCCCAAATTTGTAAGTGTTTATAAAAAAGATGAATGAAAAATTTAACTTAATAAATTCAAAATTAATTTTTATTTTCAGTTGTCGTGCTTTCAAGGCTCCTTTTTATATCGGTGTGGTCCTGCCCTTCACCATCATATATATATTTAATTGGATTGTATTTGCCATCATTATAGTATCTCTGTTACGTAAGAACTTTTCATCAAAACTGAAGGAACTCAAGAAAGACAACTCAAAGTTTTTCTTCAGACAGCAACTGATCATAGCAATTACACTGTCCATCCTCTTTGGGTTAGGCTGGGGACTGGGTCTATTAGTCACTCAAGAGATTTATACTAATAAGACTGTTCGTGATCTTTTTGCTGCTCTCTTTGTCTTATTGACTGCATTCCACGGTTTCTTTATCTTCATTATGCATTGTGTACGTTCTAAAGATGCTCGAAGCGTATGGAAGAGAGCTTTCTTTGGTGTCACTGGAAGAGATTTTACTGAATTATCTTTGTCAACATTTAACTATGTGCGTGGTAAGTCTAATGGAAGTACAAACACTCCTATGAGGTCTCCTCATCGTAAGGTTTCGTCTGAGAAGAGCTTGTCTACGAGGGATTCATTTTCTGAGGGAAAAACTTTTTATAAGAAAGGAGGAAGTGGCCAGTCAACACAACATGAATGTACTAAGAAGAAAGAAGAAGAAGTGGAAGGAGAGATAAAAGAATTAGAAGTAAGAGCAGTAGATAATGACTATGCTGCAATTGAGGACACTGGTTTTGACTTTGAGACAGATGGTCAAGGCACTTTGAGGTTTTACACAAAAAAATATCAAGACCATGTCGAAACTCAGTTTGACTCTCTCAATGAGGGAAAGAGTACTGATGAGGCTAAAAAGGAAGAGGTGCCATTATCAAAAGAAGGAAATGGACATAAACTTCATGTTAATGTCCCCAGTTTGCTCCAGGAAGAAGAACCTGTGAAAAAGAAGGAAGCCATTTCTGTTAAATCTTTCCCAGATGACGATGAAGATGAGAAGAGAAGGTTAAGAGAGGAAGAAGACAAAGCATATGATGCCTATCATAAATAAGCATGAGAACATTACTTTTAAAATGATGAAAGTTGTTTTATTTTTGTGTGAGTTTATATACATACATCAAACTTTTAAAAAGTGAAAAATAAGTACCTTTAATAGCTCTCTCACTTTGCAAAACTGTGACAACTCGAAATATTAATATTGTTGTGTTAACTAATCATAATTTCTGTCAGTCTGTATGCATGTATTTATTGCAAAGTTTTGTCTTTATTACTGATGGAGATATAATGCTCATTCCTTTCTATTGTTTTGTTTTATATTACAGTGTGAATTTGGAAGCAACATTTAACTGACCCTGCTTACTGATTTAATTATTATGGGTGATTCAATGCATCAACATTTCAATATTTTTAGTAATAATCATAGTGTTGCTGTGCTTGCTCAAGCAAATGATTGGGCCATATATATACTAATAGCATTATTTAATTATGTACAATGTATACTATAAATAGTGTGCGTTAGTGTTGTGCTTTATGTTTTGTTAGTCAGCTGTCTATGCATGACTCATGCAGTGGAACTGACAAAAGGTACCATTGGGCGGTTAGTTAAATTCATTTTTAAAGTGAAAAGTTTCAACTTGCAAGTGTTTGTTGACAAAGCACTGTTTGCAAAAATTGACAAAAAACTTTTTGCACTCATTCCTAAAAGATTAGTTCACTGAACTGAACATGTGCAAGTTGACCATTTTTACTGTAAAAATACCTGCGAAAATAATGGTACCATTTGTCAGTTCCAGTTACTAATAATAATAATAATTGATTCAGTTCTTTTGTGGTTCTTTCTCTATGTCTTACTCTTTAAAATGATCAGTTCAGCTATAGCCTAGCAGCTATTTGCCTACTCTCTGCTTTAAACTCTCACATTACACACATTCCATTCTTATTTAATTATAATAATCAAAACAGTAAATTAATAACATTTATGACATCATGTCATAATATTAGATCATAACCCTACTGCTACAATTATTTACTATAGCTAGTTATACTAATTAAAGTAGTAGTGACTGTTTAGATTCATGAATAATAGGAATCAGACCACCCATGTGTTTAAAGCATAGTATATATAGAATTCTAGCAGCCAAGAAGCCAATCATAGCTACTACAACATAGTCTAATAAGCAATGTCCTTTTCTGTTTTTTCTGTTGTTTTGCTCTTCTATTTTCTATCTCCTGTTTCAGCTCAGTCTGACTGCTCTCTACCTTCCCAGTCAAATATAACTCATTTCATCACAGGATTTCTTATTCACAATGATGGAAGTGTGGAATATTCTCCTACAATCATTGGTTCTGTGCATTATGTATGTCAAGCTCAAGGCAGCAGTAGAGGTACTTACAGATCTCTCTCTATCATTGCTACCTACACTCCTAATCCTGGACAGTCTCAGACAAGAGGTATATTCCAGTTAATGTGTAGCTCTGGATCATGGGAACCTGATCTTGATGGAGGAATTCCTGTACCAGTGTCTGGGCTCATTGATATACCCACTCGCACTGACTGTCTGCTCTGCAATCATACCTTTGGCAATGATAGGTGTCAAGGTAAAATTTCTGAATTTTTTGTGTGTGGGATGTACCTTAATGCATTTGACCAGGGAGAACATTTTAAATCAAATATTTTGTTTCACGAGTGTTGTTTAAAGCCTAAGTTAGTCAAAGCCTATAATCCTTAGTTCAAAACTTAGAGATAAAAACAGATTTCTAAACCAATTAATTAACTAGGGAGAACTATAGTGTGTTCATACTACCTCCCCAGCTGTACAGAACTGTACCTAATTAGATTAGTTTGGTTATAAAAGAACCATGTTGGTAGCAGTTCACACTGCACAACTTAATTATACCAACTTAAATTCATGACTTAACTACACCATTTCAGAGCACCTATTCTGTTGCACCACTTTAGCCTAGTTTGGTTTGGTTACAGTGCAGTTCAGTTATGTTCACACTTTTTATAAAACTACACTATACTTCCCCAAAACCCAGTTCCAGTGCAGTTCTGAAGGGTAGTGTAAACACAGCATTAGTCTTGCGTAGCCAGACTGGAGAGTCTGGCTGTGTGAGACCAGGAGGGACTATCTGAGAGTATGCAAAATGAGGATTATTGACTAAAAGAAATCTGAAAATTCTTGGTACTCCATTTGAACAGTATTTTGATTCTGTGTAACCATCACATAGTATCTTGTTCTATATGTCAAACCTTCTTCCCCCCCTATCTCTCTCTCACTATTTTTTATTTCATTTTGTTTACATTTGGGAAGCCAAACTATTTCTTGGCTCACAGTCTTTTTGTTTATGTGTTTGTGCTTTTGTATATTTCCTTTTCATTTCTTTTATCTTATACCGTATAGCGCAAAATTTTCAAGGGCTATAAATTTTGTGGATTTCGCATTTTTTAAAAGATTTGCAACAATCTACTTCTGCAAAAATAAAATTATTATGGCACAAAATGGCAGATGGCATAAATTAGCAAAAATTAAATCCGCAAAATACATTTTTGGGGCAAATTTGTGAAATTTACAGCCCTTAAAAATTTTGCAGTATAACTGGATTCTTTTCCTTCTCTATAGCCTGTGACAGTAGTTGCAATACTGGTCTCAGAAGATGTGTTGGATTACAAACCAATTGCTGTTCTTATTTCTCTCCAACTGATCAGTGTACCACACAATGCCCCACTAACTTTAATGCATCTGCTTCTGATGGCTTCATTTGCAGTAAGTGCAAGCCACACATTATATAGTGACTGAACTATTTGAATTAGTAAATTTATTGAAAGTACTTTAAGTTTGGTGATTTTTTATTGTGCTAGCCCAGGTATAATACACATGTGCACAAAATTTCAAACTAAAAACTAACAAGATTTTTTGTAGCAAAATTGCCAAATCAAGTGCCAACAAATTATAGTGGTATTACTTTGTTCCCCCACTATAGTTTGTAACAATAGCTGTGAAGCTGGTTATACTCTAAACACTACTACCTGTACTTGTTCACTATCAAATATATGTGAACTGAGTCCTTGTCAGAATGGAGGTAATTGTACACTTGTTTCAGCTCCTTCTAATTACACATGTGATTGTACTGGCACTAGCTATCAAGGAATTAACTGCTCAATCCTTATTCGTAAGTACAATTGTATTAAGAATCCATCTATTATCACATTCAACAGGAGATTGCACCATGGAGTTATCCATGATTGCAATATCTCTACAACAAGAGTAAAATTACTTAGTTGTATCCTTAATAATATATAATCACCCACTTAACAAAATAAATCAACTAAAAAACTCTTGTTGCAAGGATTATACAATCTCCAGTACCAACCCTCTTTAATGAGATTTACTGGCTTTATATACTTTCACTCATAGATCAAGATACATTTGCTGATATTTTATGTACACATACAACTTACAATGTACTTCACAGGTCCTTTACCTCATATTTCATGCATAAGTAGTGTTCAGTGACTTTTGTATAAGTTTAGAGAAAAATAATGTTAGAGAAATTAGGGTAATGATATAGTTACTGTATTCCTCTACCTCTTTAGTGAGCTTTTTATGTAATTAACACTATCATATTTTATCTTTTTATTCACTCTTTTTTCCTTTTCTTTCTATCCTTTTCTCCTGCTGCTTTCCTTTCTTTTCAGAGAAAATTGTATCATTTGTAATATATTCAATTTTTGATTTCTGTTTGATGTAAATTGGAATTTGTCACTGTGGCAAACCCATGCACAATACTACTTTTTATTTTGATGATAAATTTACTCTGATTTTTACATCATTAATGCTTGAATGCATAATGTGTATATTATGAGATAATTAATTTTTATATAGGTTGCATTGATGGATCAATTCGTCTTGTTGATGGTACTAACAGCTCAGAGGGACGTGTTGAAGTATGCAGTGGTGGAGTGTGGGGTACAGTCTGTGATGACCACTGGGACAACACTGATGCTAGGGTTGTATGTAGACAACTGGAATATGACTCAGGTAAGGAAAGGTTTATACTTTATAGGCTGCACTGTGACTA